>NC_140590.1:923589044-923789044 GCF_964204655.1 Triturus cristatus
GGCGAGAAGAGAATAGTCCCGGTGGGGCTGAAATCTGAGCTTTGGTGGTGCCGTGAGTGGCACCGGGAGAGCCCCTGGGAAGAGGGCTCTCAAAGCACTGTGGGCACCAGTGCCGATTTTCACATCTGCACCGCGAGAGCGCGGGCAGCTGCAACGACGGGGGCATTCTTAGTTTGATGACGAGGAAGGGGTGAGATGCACCCCTCGCCCTGTGCATCACGCACATTTCTCTGCTGCATTGGCAGCCGGAGGGCCAGCTGGAAGGCCCTATGATTATCGAGCCCTGACGTTTGGACAAAGGACATTTGGGACAGTCCAGACGGGCCTCAGAGGAAGGCCAGTTGGCCTGGGACCATTTTGTGTCCTGGTGGGGCATAAGGCCACCGGGCGATGTGTGCACCTTCCTAGTGATACTGGGGTTCACTGCTAATTTAGGCTTTGTGCCTAATGTGACATAATGCATTTCTGTTACCTGTGATATTACCAGTAGTTACAGGTTGTGTTATTACTTGCATTCTGATGGTTCTGACAGTGGCCCGATTGGCCCTGTCATGTATATAATCCCCTGTAAATTTCTACCTAGTGCCAGTTGGCACAGTGTATATGTGTGATTATGATCTAATGTGTTTATGATAACACAAAGGCTATTTTTTTAATATAACCTTGTGTGGAGTTTCCTTTTGTGGTGTGCATAGTGTGTCGCTGCTGTGTGAGTGTGTTGCACAAACACTTTACACATTGCCTCCGGGATAAGCCTGACTGCTCGTAACAAGCTACCAAGGGGGTGAGCAGGGGTTATCTTCAGCGTGTAACTCCCTTGCCCTGACTCGAGTGGTGGTTTCTGCCTGGCTTAGGCACTTGACCTAGCCAACCAGAAATCCCATTTCTAACACATATCAATTCCCACTAGAAGGATTGTTCTATTTAAAAAGGACCATCATAAATATTTAATTCTGCTTTAAGCATTTTGTTGAAGTAAATGCAGGTTTTAACGAGGTTGAAAAAAAATGAAATTAATATATTAATATAATAATGAATATATTACAGCTAACACTAGACATATAGTACTGGAATTTTACCCAGAAGCAATTTGCATTCTGTAACTTGTAGTTCGCTTTCTCCATCATAAGTATTGGCCTTCATGTCCCAGACTGCAAAGTTGTTGACTAAAAAAAACAAGGCTGGTATCAGGATAATTATTATTTACCACTGTAGTAAATACAATTACCCCAATTTGAGGTATTGAACATCTGTGGTAAATAACTTCTATTCTGAGGTTTTAACAGGAAAACCGGGAATAACATGTGGAATCATTTTTTTATTCTGCATGTTTTGACTTTTTCTGGTTGCTTTCTGCGATAGATTTAGGCAGCTTTGACCTGCTGGTATTTATGAGGGAAAACTGCGAGGATGTAATAATTATCTCACAACTCATACTTCCAATTTAGGTGTGAAGCCGTGCCTCAGAGTAATCGGTGTTCTTTTACAAGATGAGGTGAAATGTGAATTCAGGAATGCCTTTTTAGGTTTCGCCTGCTGAAATCTCTTTTATTTAATATATCTTAAAAGGGGGATCTTATCTGTTCCCATTTCGGAATTACTGTGCTCATTCGCTTTTGTGTGTAACTTTTTTTTTTAACTTTCCCTTGATGAACACATTTAAGATACTTCCAAAGCTCATCACACTGTTTAAGCCCCATTCCCTATCAAGATAAGATCTCTTCCCACAAAAAAAGCAGTCAAGCTTCTAACAGTATGCTGGAATGCTTCCTTTTTATTACTTAGTTGTGTAAAGCAGATGCTTTAGCCTTAGAACGTTTGTGGCATTTCCTATTCATACCTCAGCACCTTTCTTTGCACTTTGTAGGCATTATCGGATTGATTTTTTTCAACTTAATTTATTTGGCAATTATTAAAAAATTCTAAATGTTTTAATAAACATTTGGTGTTGAAAATAAAGTTAATATACAAGAGCTATGCTATATTATGCTACTAAACAGGCAGCCACAAGTGCAGTTACCTTGCAGACAACAGGGTCATGATTTGAATGGTGCAGCAGGTGCAGTAGCACCTGGACCAAAAGTTGTCAGGACTCCTCTAAACACATAATATTGCTATGTTTGACTACTAAATAGGCAGCCACAATTGTAGTTACCTTGCAGTTAAAATGGACTTGATTTGAATGGTGCAACAGGTGCAGTGGCTCTGGGGCCAAAAGCTCTAGGGACCCTACTAAACCCAGATCATTGCAAAATTTTGTTACTAAACAAGACAGTCACAAGTGCATTTATCTAGCAGGTAATAGGGTCTTGATTTGAATTGTGAGGCAAGTGCAGTAGCACCAGGACCAATAGCTCTAGGCACCCCACTAAACCAATAATACTGCTATAGTCTACTACTAACCAGGCAGTCACAAGTGCAGTTACCTTGCAGATAACAGGGCCATGATTTGAATGGTGCAGCAGGTGCAGTGGCCACCTGGCCCTAAAGTTGTTAGAACTCCTCTAAACACCTAATATTGCTATATTTCATAATATACCAGCAGACACAATTGCAGTTATCTTGCAGTTAAAAGGGGCTTCATTGAAATGGTGCAACAGGTGCAGTGGCACCGGGTCTAAAGTGCAGAATATTGCTAAATTGTACTACTGAACAGGCAGTCACCAGTACAGATATCTAGCAGGCACCAGGGTCATGATTTCAATGGTGCTGCATGTGCAGTTGCACTGGGACAAAAAGTTGTAAGAACTCCTCTAAACACCAAATATTGCTATATTTAACTACTAAATAAGCAGTCAAAAGTGCAGTTACTTTGCAGGCACTAGGGTCATGATTTCAATGGTGCAGGGGGGGTGCAGTGACACTGGGGCCCAACGCTCTAGGACCCCCTCTAAACACCAAATATTGAAATATTTTACTACTAAACATGCATTCACAAGTACAGTTACCTTACAGGCAATAGGGTCATGATTTGAATGGTGCAGCAAATGCAGAAGCACCAGGGCCAGAAGTTGTCATAACTCCTTTAAACACCAAACATTGCTATATTTTATTACTAAACAGGCAGTCACAAATGCAGATATCTTGCAGGCACCAGTGGCATGATTTAAATGTTGCAGCAGGTGCAGGGGCACCAGCCATAAAGTTGTCAGAGCTCCTCTAAACACACAATATTGCTATTACATCAATTAATTATATTATTCCCCCTTTCATTTCATTTCTCAAACTACTGCTAATACTTACCCGCAGTATACCACTAGCAACAGCACAATGTATTGCCTTTTTGTACATAAACAAGCCAGAACACGTTAACAGACTTTCTGCAACTTCTATTGTACACCTACTCAGCAAGCTACAACTTACAACAAAAAACAAATTAATATTATTCCCATAGGCGAAACCTAATGCATTTACTAATGCTTGTTACTTTTAGAGATGCTAACAGGGCGGGATGTGAATATTTGCAGTGAAGAGGCCCTGAACCGGCAGGGTAGTGCCTCAAAGCATTTATTGCAGTGAGCACAGACTGACATTTTTACTATTGACTTAATTGTCAGTTTGTCCCTGCATTCTCCGACCCCTGCTATTCCTTGACCACTGGGTTTGTCCTATGAAATGGCTAATCTGTACCTTTCTGTGCAATCACGTGAAGTGTTTACTCCTGATTCACCAGTCTCTCTCTGCCTTTCCTCCCTCACAACTGGCTGAAGGTGACCCTACGACTGTAGGTCAAATTCACAGCTATATAATGATGAGTTCATCACTGGGACAATATCTTTCATCTGAGAAATGAAGCTCATCATAAAAGGAACTGGCTGAACAACGTTCAAGGTTAACCTACACTCTTGATGCTGGTCTTACATGTGCATTTGTGTTGATACAGTGGGGTAAGGAGCTTATTCCTGAGATGCTAGAATAACATTCTTCACTGCAAGTAGCAGAACATTAATTATTTTAACCTTCATTTGTTCTCATAACAAATATAATTGCTGGTTTTGTGACTTTGAATTTAGGTTCCCTGTGTACTGACATGGGACAGTGAAACGGATAGACAGTGGGCCACTACCGAGTTCAGATATTGTTGTAGTTACTTTATTCGATAAAAAAATATCATAAAAGTATAGTACAAGACATATAAAACAGTATGAAACCCACTACAAAAATGACTTCAGACTTTATACGATTAAAAGGAGTAAAAGAACAATATATATATATATACATACAGCATTTTCACACGCCCCCGTTAGATGATATATATACAGTGATTTTCATACAGGGTCAGGAATATGGGAGGTTAGCTTATGATTGGTACGCCTTAAGGAGCTTGCGTCTTATCCTCCAGGCCCAACCCAGATATTTGGCGGTCCCACAGATAACACTAGGGACTGATGTTTCGTAGGTCAAGATTCGCAATGCCACCCTGGAGGACCTAGTGCCCAGATTATTACAGACCGGTTTCAGCCATCTTAATCTTGGTTGCCTGTATGCCTGGCAGGCGAACATAAAATGGCCGATAGACTCTGCGGGCGAGGCACAGCCTGGGCAGCCTTTTGGACTCACGATTGCCTTACTCCAGCTAGATTGGAACTCGTGAAGTGGAAGGGTACCATATCTCATTTTTAGGTCTCGCCTGACCAGCGCTTTAGCGCTGCTCTGGCGAGACTTATAGTAAGCGCGTTTTGGAAGTGCAAACAGTGGCTTTGCAGGCCTCCAACTACAGTGCATGTGACCCGTCCGGGCGCGCGCACCATTTGGAGTCCTGCAACCACTTGTTTGCTTTCACTTTAGCCGTGATTCATCGCACCATTTGGCAGCCTGCGTGCCCGCCCCCACTCCCCCTCCCACTCCGTCAGCTTCAGTGCGTGCTTGTTTTTGGCTCCCAGCAATCAGATGCGCACTCCTGCCCCAAGATTGAAGGAGCTGTAAAATGCGAAAATTTCTCGGCTTCATAGGAGACTACGTGGGGTCTCCTGGGCGAATTACCACCTCCATGAGAGACGCTTGGTTGTCATGAGCAATGGTCCTTCTTAATTGAAGTCCATTTAAGGAGTAAACATGGAGGCGGTTTAGCTGCGGGTAGTGACGTCTGCAGAGGGCAGGCACAACAAACCATCGTTTAGCATACTGGCTGTGATCTGGAAAAAGATTTTCTAAACCTGGATGGAGCATAGTGCATATGTCTAAAATACATCTCCTCCCCGGAACTGCACGCAGCACGTGGCATTGTGTTCCATAACATATTCCCCCGTCTCCAATGACCCAGGTCATAAAAACGCTCGATATCTCCTTATAGAAGATTTATTTGTTATTACAATACAACACCATTTTACACTTCTATATAAAGCTTTTAAAGAAGGAGTACACCGTTACGTTACACACCTCTACTACAAAGGTACATTTATTTCTAACAACTCGTATATTTCACTAAAAAACACGTCCCTGTGAGCAAAACATGCCTCGGGCAGGCAAGGCATTCAGCTTAAAAGCATGTTCAAAAGTCTGCACTTCAGAGGGGTTTAAAGGACAAAGCACTATTGTTAAAAAACGTAAATGCATGCAGGTGAACCAGCGTCTGGCCTGGACGCCTCCCCATTAACATCCATGATTTTAGCGATACATTACGGAGAGGATAATGTATTTTCCTCACAGTTGTAACAGTAATACGCAAGACCTTTACAACAAATTAGCAGAGACCCTTTTGGTTAGTTCCAATATGCCTATAATGCAGCTGTTTGGACTGAAAAAGACAGACTACGATCTTCTGCCCATAGCGCACTGCAACGTTCCCAGTCTAAGATCTCCTTGTTTTTATAAATTCTTGTGCATTATGTATAAAAAAGTCTACATCAAGTCTTCCCTAGGTGTATCCTCCAAAGTCATGCAGCGGGTTGTACATTCGAGATCTGAGCTATAGTAAGAACGTTTCTTTACTAGCCTCTCTCATTTACTGTGCAAGCGCCATTATTGCAGTTATTTACTGACTGACATTAAGCTCTTAAACACACTACCAAGTGTCAAAAATATCAGGTCGTACTTATGAAATTATGAAAACACTTTATTTTGTAAAATCATTTAAACACATGCAAAAGCAATGATTCAAAAAGTTTGTTCAAAGTTTAAATAAATGTCACAATATTCTACAAAGTGAAATGTTCCGTCGTCTCCACCTTATTTTTTACGTTTTGCTCATTTGGCGAGTGTGTTCTGTGGCGCTCGTACCTGCTTTCAGGCCGCCAACTACTGTGCATGTGTGCCGGGCGCGCGCACCATTTGGCAGCCTGAAAGCACTCGTTGTCTTTCACTTTCTCGGCCGCTTTGATGTTTCCGCTTCAGTGCGCTCTTGTTGTTATTCGGCCGCGACTGCTTCCACCTCCCCCCCTTTGCTCCTCAGACCGGCTGGATCTTGCAGGCTGATCTCGCTTCTTTATCAGAAATGTTATCGCTTGTTTTAATTTCAGGCTGGAACTAACGAGCCCTCTCTCCCTATCTTGTTCTCCACCCAACAATGCCCAGCCCCTTCGGACCTGGCACTGCCTCCACCCCGCCCAAAAACCCAGAACTGGTATAAATTACTCCGCTGGTGCCACCCGGAGCATGGGGGGCGCTGGGGCGGGGACTCAGTGCCCGGGCTGTCCTCGTGCCCACATCCCTAATAATGCATCCATTTGAATCAGAAGCCACAGTCCTGCAAACTGCATATCTGTCGTTTTTTTAATTTCTCCTTTCAGAGTCAATTAGCCGAGCAGTTGCCCAAATTTCTCCCCCCTTCACCCAATTTTCTGATTGTTTCTCTCTCCACGTTTTGCCCCTAACGGCAAATTACCAGCGCTATTCCCATCTACGCTGCCCTGTGTGGCAAAAAAACAACAACAAGCAGGCACACACACGTGTGTGCGCACAAACAGGCAGGCAAGCTCGCAGAAACAGACATGTCTGTTGGGGCGCGCCTTAGAGACCTGCCACAGAGGTGTTTTGAAATCCTTGCACCTGTGGACTGACTGCAGGCTGCCGGGTAAGTGTATCTAAATTGCCTTTATTCTGCTTTTAAAATTCGCATTTTGTCTCCCGGTGATCTCTCCCTGGGCTTAATTTAAAACACGAGTATTTTTTATCTGTAGTTTCTGCAGTCACATCGACCTCTGATCATTTGACAGATGTCTGCTTGGACAGGGGATGTCGTTACCAAATGCTTGCTGTTGTAGTTTGCAAAAACAATTGTTTCTTTGCATGTGTTTTCCTATTTTAAAAATGTTTTGTTTTGGTTCAACCTAATGTTGTATTCGGATGGGACCAGGGACCTTGATAGATTCTTTAGAAACATCAGAGAGTTGAGCTGGCAGGGGGTAAAAGAAGAGAAAGGGGCTCCCTAGCCAGTAACATGTTTGGATGTATTGCAGATATGAAGACTTCGTTTAGGTAATGTGGTGCCGTGATCACCTGCATGTATTAGGTCCAACTAGGTGTACATACATAAAGTAGAATAAAACATAAAAACAACGGTCGCAAATAACACACAGAGCTTTATTTACACGTGCCCGAATGCGAGAGGATAGATAATGGCGTTGCTTGAACCCTTCCTTTCCCTTGAATATTAATCAGAATATTTATAATCTGAACATGCTTGGAATAAAAAACAAGCATTTGCAATGCAATAGGTCTCGCAGTTACACGAGTTAAAGCTATTGGCATTGTAAATGACAATGCCAATAGGCATTGTTATTTGCAATGTCAATAACTCAAACTCGCGTAAATGCGAGACCTATTGCATTGCAAATGCTTGTTAGATATTGTGACCTATCCCCAGGAGATTCGATCAGGTCCATAACGGATTCCATACTAGGACCAGGTTTCACATCCAAAAATTTCACAGTTAGAGCACCCCTCTGATTTCTTAGAGTGTCAATCGTGACCCATTCCCAATAGATCTTTTTTATCATTGATTTGGGTGGAGGAAGCTGGCTCTCCCAAGCCTCTTCCAGGCCTAACTTCACCAACTGTTTTTTTTAGATTTGATACCCAGGGGATCTTGTGCTCTGCTCCGAGTTTTAAGAGCTCATCCAGAGCAGAAATGTAATGTTGTAGTTCAGGGGACCTTCTAAGCCTTGTCCAGTATAATATAGGAGGCAGCCTAGCCACATGGCTGATGTTGTGTCTACCGAGATCACTGCGAAGTGGGAGTAACGGGGTGGACAGGGGGAGCAAGACTAAGTCCCTAAAGAACTTATTCTCTGATTTAAGGAGGTCCGATAGATTTTCAAAACCCCACAATTCCGCCCCGTAGAGGGCCGCTGACATGGCCTTCCCCTCGTAGACCTTGATTGCCGCAGCTATTGGCCTACTGTATGAAAGCCTCTGATGTTTCGCTATTGCCCCTGAGACTCTATTGTGAATGAGGAGCATTTTCGACAGATGGGGGGCCCATTTGAGCTTGTTGTTGACCCTCACTCCTAGATAATCAAAAGCCTCCACTAGCTCCAGTGTGGTGTCATTTAGCATGATGTTGTTCCTAAAGTTTTTTGAGGGGGATAGCGTCATCAGCTTGGTTTTAGTTGTATTTATTTTCAGGCCCCTGATGTCGCAGAACTGGGAGAAGCGAGACAACAATCTTTGTAAGCCCATGGGGCTTTTTGATATCAACAGAGTGTCGTCAGCGAAAAGCAGGGTAGGTGTTTTTTCTAGGCCTGGGCAAAAATTTCGTTCCGTTCGCGGAAATTGCGATAATTTGACATTTTTGCGTTCCGCGGAGAGCGCGAAAATGTCAAAAATTCCGGTTTCCGCAGCTTGGCGATAATTTGTTTCTTGCTCGCGCTGTAAAATGATACATTCTCGCGCGCGCGCGATCGCCTTACCTGAATCCCTGCGTTCGCCGACAAGTTTTCTTGATCCGGTCGCGTTCTCCATGAGATGTTGTATTGTTTT
Organism: Triturus cristatus; assembly: GCF_964204655.1. Lineage (NCBI taxonomy): Eukaryota > Metazoa > Chordata > Amphibia > Caudata > Salamandridae > Triturus > Triturus cristatus. The sequence continues at coordinate 923,597,964 of NC_140590.1, forward strand.
TAGCCATTTGCGCTGTCTCGCGACAGTTCGCGCCCGCAGTGACGTCATGCGTCGCGCGATCACGTCTTTCTTCTCGCGATCATGCACCGCGAGAACAACTCAAAACAAGATGGCCGCGCCCGCAAGCAGCCACATGGGTAAGTTGGCGACCCGCAACCATGCAGAAAATCGCGCGAACATGCCGGAAAAAAACTTCCGCATCTTCGCGATATTTCTGCTTGTTTGCGATAATTTTAAACATTCTCGCGATAATTTGCGAAGGTTAATTCCGCAAATTCCGCCCACCCCTAGTTTTTTCCCCTCACAGGGTTGGAACGTCGGCCATGTCATCTCTCAAATGGTCTGCCACCCCATTTATAAAAAGAGAGAACAGGATCGGGGCTAAAACACAACCCTGGCGCACCCCTTTCTCGACCGCAATCCTCTCTGTAAGCTGACCCTAATGACCCCACCTGACTTTGGCAAAATTGCCTTCATGAAGGCGTTTAAGGAGGTCCAGGATTAGGGGAGGGATGCCCAGATCACACAGCACCTGCCACAGCTGTGATCGTGGGACCAGGTCAAAGGCTGTTTTTAAATCAATAAATGCCAAATACAGGCTGCCTTTTTCGATGATAACAGATTTCCAATGTATGGTACAAAGTCTGAAGACCTGGTCGATAGTACCGACTCCTTCCCTAAATCCTGCTTGGAAGTGACTCAAAATACCCTCCTCATCTATCCAGGCCTTGATCCTAGCCAGGAGGACTCTGCCAACCACTTTTTGTATTACATCGATTGGCAGGGTCCTCCCTGTCCCCTTTCTTGTAGATAGCCACCACCTCCGCCCCCTTCCATGAATCCGGGACTGGGTATCCTAGAGCAAGGCCATTTAAAGTCCGAAGAATAAATTCTGCCCAGAGATATTTTTCATGGAGCAAAAGGTCACCAGGGAGACCGTCGGGTCCAGCTGCCTTTCCCGGAGAGATCGTATTAATTGCAGAGAGGACCTCTGTAAGCCCAAACTGGGTCTCTATCTCCAAGGGTGCCGGATGCTCTATTACCAGGAACTGTCCCTCTGGAACCACTCTTACCCTAGATGAGTAGAGATCAGAGAAGTGTTGATGCCATTGACACCCCGTGATGTGATTCGGAATTGGGTCGGCCCCTCTCCTAGCACTGATGTTAATAAGACACCAAAAGGAGGTTGAGTCTTTCGCAAGGGCTGCGGCCTTAAGATCCTGCCAGTGGGTTTCATCCCACAATCGCTTCGCCTTCCTTATGGCTTTGTAATAAGTTTTCCGGGCAATGGCAATGGATGGCTGTTCCTTAGATTTTATGGCTTTAGAGAGGATCTGTCTCTTTTCCCTACAGTCCTGTGAAAACCAAGGGTTATCTGATTTTGGGGGGGGCGCTTTTGATCCCCCTTTTCCTGTGACTCAAAAAAGTTCCCCACCTTAGCCACAGAGTGTTGGTAAGCTTCTAAGAAGACTTTGGGAGAGGGAGCCTGTGAGGAACAACCCATGGTTATGTCCAAAGCTACAATGCCTTCTTCTACTAGCCTTTTAATTTTGCGCAGATCCATCTCTTGCTTTACTACCCTAGGCCACTTGAGGCGCCTGTTACAGTTGTTCGGGGCAACCTCTCTTGCCCCGGGCCTCTGTTTATTTAGGGGCTCAATGGACAACGGACTATGGTCGCTCTCACACCGGTAGACAACTTCCATGTCAATAAGATCCGGCCAGAGCTCGGTGCCCAACAGGATGTAGTCAATGCGCGAGGGGACACCAGTTCTCGTAAATGTGGGGGCTCCCAGGCCATCTGAGCGAGTTCGTACATTTGTGGCCCTTAGGTTAAACTCCAGAGTTAGAGCGTTGAGTTGCACAGCTCTCTTGGACCATTTCTTTATTGGCGGGAGAGTGAGTAGGGGTATACCCAGCTTGGAATCAACATCTCTGATGCCCAAGATGTCGTCGCTGCTCAGGGGCTCAAAAGTACAATTGAGGTCCCCGGCAACGATGACATCTGCCTTGGTGGTAATTGCTGTGAGTTCAGACTCGAGAGCTAATACAGTGGGACTTGCTTGGGCACCGGGGGTGCCTCTAGCATAGATGTTAAATATTTTGAGGGGGGGTTGTTGGTCCACCCCTTTGATGGATATATGCAAAAGGTCATGAGATGTGATTACGTGACTTTTTACTGCCCAATTTAAGCTGATGTTGACCCAGATCGTGTGGACTTAATTGCGGGGACAAAGAGGGTAACAAACCCAGATCTATGCAAGGGAACCAGGCTCCAAGTTTCCTGAAAGAGGATGACATCGAATTTGTCGATGAAATCACTCCAGACAGGATCTGGAAGATTCCTCCTTAGCCCCGCAATGTTCCACGATAAAAACTTAATGACTCCCGAGGAAGTGGGCATTGAGGAAATCCCCACATCCACCAACATGCTAACTTGAGGTCCCTCGTCAACTGCCATATTATCAACAGTTTCGCCCAAACCATTTAAAGCCGAATTGAGAGTAGGAGTGGTGTTCAGAACTGACCCCTCTGAAGAATACAGGCCCCAGCTAGGCCCGCAGAATACAAGGGTTCGCTCTCCTGTAACAAAAGTTAGAAGGAAGTTGGCACGGAAGCTGCAAATACAAAGGCAAAGTTTATTAACCCTTAAGGGTGGTCCTACAACCTATACAACACTCTTCAGTATTGCACAGAGTAGCACAAAGAACTTGCGTACACGGTCCCCTTTTATACACAACAGAGGGGCTCATAAGTGGGTGGATACAACATGAGGCAAAGTTCTTTACCTTTTATGGACATTTTCAATACAGAATCAATATGTGGGCGGAGACAGCGATGTCCTGAGCCCGCGAAAACATGGTCAAGCAAGGACTAACTGATTACAGATGTGGTCAAGTCTGGGCATGCGCCAGACGGACAAAGGAGCTATTTATAGACTGTTACTAGGCAGATGACAAGAGCAACTAGCGAGAAGGAAGGACTCTTCTCGTGCACAGCACGTGGAGACATGACAATACAAAATGGAGTCCAGACATTAGTCAACATAAGACGAGAAACATTTGTCTAAGGAAGGGAGATTCATGTCTTTAGTAAATGCTTAATCATATCGCCATTTTAGTTTTCAACACCTCGTCAAAATGAAATGTAGTTCAGATATAATTGTTTAGGGAAATGTCCATGCTATAGCGCGGGTTTTCTCTCCCTATCCACATCCTCAATCTCAGACCATTTGGCCGTGAAAGCGGCTTGATCATCCACCTTCCGCACAGATCGCCACATATCCGGTGGTAAAATAAGCCCAAAGAACAAATCTATATCTGCTAAAGTCATCGTACAAGAATTCAAGGCCCCTTCGACCTCTTCGTAAAAGGCCGCTGGATTCTTGCGGGGGTCAGGCAATGCAGTCTTTAATGCCATAACATCAGCCCTAAGCCAGGGAGTATAAACCCAATTATACACAAAATATCCCTTAGCATCGGGGGAAGATGTATCTGAACTAGTTCCTGCTCCTTTAGGAGGAACATACAAGGTGCCGCCTCTCGCATCGGTTTAGCATGCACTAGTTCACTCTTATCTGAATGGGAAGTAGATGATTGGTCGCCGCCGGTACGGGAATCCGATTGCTCCGTCTCCCCTGCCTTTAGGCGCGCTTTCTCTCTAAGGTCAGACGCCGCGTCCCGCAATGCAAACAGCCGTCGGACCACATCGGGTACCTGAGAGGGAGAAAAAGTACCGTTACGTAATGCTTTAGCATCTAAAACTACAGCATCAGGCTCAAAAACATCAGAATACTTCCGAAAGGCAGTAATCACGTCATGAGAAAAGGTTTCAAGAAAATACAGCTGCTCTTTATCCCGCCAATGTTCCAAAGATTCCAATAATTCAGAAAGAGATAGCTTGCCCTTAAGCACACGAAGAGAAATTTTCCGAAGCTCACCCATGCGGTCAGTTGATAACATGGACCACGTGTCTACCTTATCCGAAACCGATCCAGAATCCTGCGATCTCGGGGCGGACGCGCCAACATAAGGGGGCGGAGAGCGATCTAATAAATAAAAATCATCTTCAAGATTAGTAAGGACAGGATAAAGTGGCTGGCGGACAGCATACTGACCCGAGACTTGCAACCTACGCTCTTTCTCTTGTCTCTCCGCCAGTTCTCTTTCCTCCCGACGCTTCGCTTCCTGCGCTCTCACATGATCATTTTTCCGTTGTTCTTTATCAAACAGCGCTTTCTCACGTTTCTCTCGTTCACGCACTTCCTTTACCCATAACCGTACACATTCAAACATGTCTTGCCGAGCACGCCGTTTACACATACACTGTTCCACATACTCAATCTTACGCATATCAAACGATCCATACAAAGGCCATCGCAACTCAGGATCCTTTTTGGTGTATTTCCTCCACACTGTGCTGTACATTATAGAGGAAAGACCATGCTTCACATACATATCCCTATTAGGAGTCCCCTCTGGGGGGGCTGGAGCAGATTCCTCGAGATTTAACCGGTTTCCAAAACAGCAAGACCACTTACGGAGTGCGCTGAAAGCAGGCATGCTCAAAAATAATGCAGAATATGCAGTATTATCAAAAAAAATGGCACTTAAACTCTGTGCCGTTCAAATTGTCACAGTTCCGGAGAAATATCTCCACATTACCTGCCTATATGTGTTGCAACGCATATATCCTCACAGTAATCAATACAAAATATGACCGGTCATCACAAATCAAACTCAAATAGCCAACCCAGGCTTCAAAACTCGGAGCAAGCACCGTACAACGGTTCTTACCAATCAAGAGTGTCCGGATTCCAACTGCCAAGTTCCAAAATTCGCCCAAACGGCTGTCGCGGCAAACCGACAGAAGAGATCTCAGTCGGGGACCGGCGCCACCCAGAAGGTCAGTTCGGAAGGGAAGGAAGAAACCTCGGGATGCCAGGACTAAAAACACCGCTGGCAGTGATCACATCCCCGACCAAATTCCTCACCTTCGTCACAACCAGTCCTTCGAGCATCCGAGTCGCCGATGAGCCCCACGTGACGGGCGCCAATTGAAGAATACAGGCCCCAGCTAGGCCCGCAGAATACAAGCGTTCGCTCTCCTGTAACAAAAATTAGAAGGAAGTTGGCATGGAAGCTGCAAATACAAAGACAAAGTTTATTAACCCTTAAGGGTGGTCCTACAACCTATACAACACTCTTCAGTATTGCACAGAGTAGCACAAAGAACTTGCGTACACGGTCCCCTTTTATACACAACAGAGGGGCTCATAAGTGGGTGGATACAACATGAGGCAAAGTTCTTTACCTTTTATGGACATTTTCAATACAGAATCAATATGTGGGCGGAGACAGCGATGTCCTGAGCCCGCGAAAACATGGTCAAGCAAGGACTAACTGATTACAGATGTGGTCAAGTCTGGGCATGCGCCAGACGGACAAAGGAGCTATTTATAGACTGTTACTAGGCAGATGACAAGAGCAACTAGCGAGAAGGAAGGACTCTTCTCGTGCACAGCACGTGGAGACATGACAATACAAAATGGAGTCCAGACATTAGTCAACATAAGACGAGAAACATTTGTCTAAGGAAGGGGGATTCATGTCTTTAGTAAATGCTTAATCATATCGCCATTTTAGTTTTCAACAGACGACCCTTTCAGCATTTACTGAAGACATTCGGCTTGCTAGGATAATCATCATAGATATCAATTTTCATCATCTCTTCCACCTCTTTGGTTAAATATTTCTGATGGGTAACATTGGTAATAGCTTTCTTATCAGGAATACAAAATGACACACATAAAGAACAGAGTAAAGGACCGCATTGGACACAGATGCAACAGGAAAACAGAACCACTACAATAATACAGAGACCAGTTAAAACCTTCCATCCCCATGCAGTAATCAATGCCCAGAACCATCCAGAAAAGGTCCAAGTACCATTTTCTGTATGAATCTCAGCTGCGATTTTATGCAATTTATTGATAGCGTTATAAACTGATGGCGTATGATCAGGAATAAACACACAACAACTACTTCCGATAATTTTACATGCTCCACCCCTATCAGCTAACATAACATCTAGCACCATACGATTCTGTAATGCAACAATTCTAGTAATTTGTAATTCTTCCATAAGATTCCCAAGAGCAGCAGCGGTTTGATTCGTCACAGCCTCTACGACTCTTGTCAACCTCCGAACCTTCCTACTATTTAGGGCAGCTCCAACAAAGAAAAACAATCCTAAATTAAAATCAATATACTGCTGTAAGCTAGTATCAGTTTGATCAACATCATCAATAGATAGAGTGCGTTTATACCTATTCACAGTTACATTGTTCAGCAGCTTCAAATCTTTATGATAGTATGCAGGTGCTAAGAATACAGGAGGTAATAAGAACGCTACATAACATACTCCAGACCAGCCAGCCGGTAGGCGATAATAACCCTTATTCCCACATACAAAGTATGTGTTATGAGAGGCTAGGAAAGTACTATTATTTAACCCATCTATATTCAGGACAATAATGCAATCACTAACACCGACAGGAATATGACCCACACTCTGGACACACAGGTCCGCTTGAGCTTGTGCCACTTGAATCACAAAGCGCTCTTGTCCTGTAGTGTCTCTGGTGTTCGTGAAGATGTAGGGAATCGATTCATTGTCTGGTCGATATTCTTCCCATTCCCATATTGTCCCATTCGCTTGTGGATAGCCATCTCTATCTTGATGACATTCCCTATTAAGTCTGAAAAGTAATCGTCCCACTGTAGGTTTCCGTGTGGCAAAAAGCAAAGTGTACCATGCTCTACAAGAGCCATTATGAGAAAAAGGAAGAGGTATGAATGGCGTTCCTCCTTTCTTCTGATGAGCTGGCATCATACCACATATCCAACAGTTCGTGGCATTCGTAGCAACATGGGTATGATGCAACCTCTGGATAAAAGTGTTATTCAAATAAGACTGACGATGCTTCAATTCTTGATACGGAAGGGTATAAAAGTAGTGCTCCTCAGGCACTGGAGTAGTCAAAACAAGCAACTCACGGGCAGGAGTCACATCCTCAACAAACCATGTGGATATACCAACAATAGCTACAATGATAATAAAGCTTGTCGCACAGAGAATCTTCTTCTTTTCCATCTTGCAATAAAAAGTCAATATCTTCCTGAAACTAAAAGGTTGTCAGAACTCTTCCCCTTAGGCAGCTGTTGATTTCTTCACCAGCGGGCCAAGACGGGTGTCGCTACACTAATGCAGGGCTGATCCCCCCCCCTTGCCTCATTGGCTCTCCGTTTCACTAACCTAAGGGCCGTTCTGACAACGTATCTGGGTACGGAAAAAAGAAAAATCACTTCCTCGGTCGAAGATGATATCTCCCTCCTCCAGGGATCGCTTGGTCCGGGAAGAGCTCCACAGTATCGTTCGGTTCCACAGCACGGCCTTTCTCCGCAGTCAGGATTTCTCGATGGTCGGTCAACACAGCAGGATCCACCAATCCAGACGGCACTTTACGACAGTGCAAGGAGTGGATCCAGTTCTTCCGATTGGAAACTCGCACAGCTGTCCTCGTTGCGAGCAAGACTTGCTCAGGACCAACCCATCTTGGTTCCAGACTGTTCGTCCTTTCGAACACCTTAACCATTACCAGGTCACCAGGTCGGAGGTTATGACCTTCACCTGTGGACCGATCAGGGAGCGCTTCTCGAACCTGTTGATGAATAGAAACCAAATTATCCGTTAACTGTGCCAGATAATCACTCATCATTACACAAGGTACATCATACATTGACTGTGGTTTTGGTGGACCCCAAATATTCATTGGGCATCCGAACACGATCTCATAGGGTGTGAGACCGGTCCGAGAATGCGGTATCGATCTAATTGACAATAATGCCAGTGGTAAAGCATCTGGCCAAGTCAAAGAAGTTGAAGCTTGGATCTTAGCGATTTTAAGCTTCAGAGTACCGTTATATTTCTCAACCAGTCCCGCAGACTGCGGATGAAACACCGCATGAAACTTCTGCGTTATGCCTAGGCCTTTCAGGACATACTTAATAACATCTGCTACAAAATGAGGCCCGTTATCACTCCACAGCAATCTGCAAACCCCATATCGAGGGAAAAACTCCTTCAATAGCATCTTTGCTGTAGTCATTGCAGTATTGTCTTTCGTAGGGTAGGCCTCCACCCATTTACTGAAGGCACAAACCACTACTAGAACATACTTCAGATTGTTACAGCGCTCAAGCTGAATGTAATCCATCTGCAGAACCTCAAAGGGTGCAGTGGGTGTCGCAAACCCTCCTGCTGGAGTTCATGTACCCTTCCCTGGGTTATACCTCAGGCAAATCATACAGGTCTGCACTACCCTCTTTGCCGTACTAGCGATCTCCGGATGCTCCCAAACTCGAGTGAGTAATTTGACAATTGCGGAAGCTCCGACATGCGCTAGTCCATGTGCCATCTGGACCATAGGTTGTACGAAAGCTGTGGGTAACTTCCATTTATCCATCCGCTTACTTCTCCAACACCCTTCATCATCTAATTCTCCATCATTGGACCATTGCTCCCGTTCCTTATCGGAAGCGGCCTTCTGTATCTCCAACACTTCTCTCCTGGCATCATGCCATTTTTCTGTCTGCGATTTCACAACATACATTGCAGTAGCACCAGGCTGCATCGCAGTCTCTCGTGCCACCCGATCTGCTAAAGCATTCCCTTCTCCCACTTTATCAACCACCTTCTTATGGGCACTACATTTAACTATAGCAATCTTCTTTGTATATGTTAATGCAGTCAAAAGGTTGTGAACTAACTCCCCATACATTATCTGGGTTCCATGTGACGTTAGAAACCCTCTCTCCCTCCAGAGTAGGCCGAAATCGTGCGCTACTCCGAAGGCATAGCGGCTATCTGTATAAACATTCACACACAATCCTGCACTGAGCTCACATGCTCGTGTTAATGCTATCAGTTCCGCTGCTTGAGCTGATTTCTGCGGTATGCGTGCTGTCTCCACTATTGTTTTTAATGTGGTAATTGCATACGCTGCTGAAGTCGTACCATCTGGTAGCTTCAGGCATGATCCGTCCACCCACAGTTCTCCATCTACATCTGTAAAGGGCGTATCCTGGAGATCAATACGACCCTTTGTCTGTTCCTCAGTCACGAGAATACAGTCATGTGTTTTTCGTGCTTCAGGCTGATTTTCCGGAAATGGCAACAATGTGGCTGGATTTAACGTTGCACACCTCTTTAACGTAATATGAGGAGCCAAAAGCGTCAACTCATATCCCGTTAAACGGGCACTGGTCAAATGCTGCGTCTTTGTATGATTAAGCAGGGCATCCACAGCATGGGGAACTAATACCAACAGTTTGTGAGATAACACAATTCCCTCGCTTTGGCATATTGACACAGCTGTCGCCGCAACCGAGCGAAAACACCCTGGTAATGCTCGGGCAACAGGATCAAGTACAGCCGAAAAATATGCACAAGGGCGCTGCATGTCGCCGTGCATCTGCACTAAAACTGATAATGCACATCCATCTTTCTCATGCACATACAGTGAAAAGGGCTTCGTATAATCAGGAGTACCTAACACTGGTGCTGAACAAAGGGCTTGCCGTAATTGCTGAAAGGCAATTTCACACTCATTGGGCCAGGGAAGAGGAATCGGAGTGTCTTTTGTCAAAAGTGCTAACAATGGCTTAGCTATGTGGGAGAACCCCAATATCCATTGCCTACAGAAAGAGGCCAACCCAAGAATGCACGCACATCCTTCTGTGTGGAAGGTACTGGTGTGCCCAAAATTGCTTGAATACGATCTGATGTAAGTGCACACCCCTCCTTAGACAAAAGGTGACCCAAATAAGTCACCTTTGGTCTACAGAATTGCAATTTCTTCCTCGACACTTTGTGATTGTGATATGCCAAAAAGGAAAGCAAGGATAACGTGGTCTGCTCACACAGCTCAGGAGTGTCAGCCGCCAACAAGATGTCATCGACATATTGTATGAGGGCGACACCCCCAGGCAGAATAAAAGAATCCAATTGCCTTTTCAATGCTTGACTGTAGATACTAGGGCTCTCTGTATAGCCCTGAGGGACTCTGCAAAACCTATAAGACCTATTATTCAAGGTGAAGCCGAAAAGATATCGGCTATCAGGATGAATAGGAATCGAAAAGAAAGCATTTTTCAAATCAATAACTGAAAACATGGTCGCCGTTGGCGGGACCAAAGTGAGTAACGTCGTGATATCAGAAACCACTGGATACTGAGGTATCACTATCTTGTTCACTTCTCTTAAGTCAATGATAAAACGATAAACCCTGGTGTCAGTATCTTTCTTCAAAATGGGTAAAATAGGACTGTTGCAGACATTGTAGGGAACTTCCTCCACCACTCCCACCTTAATCAAATCCTGCACAATCTGTATGAGTGCCTCCTCGCCCTCCTGGGAAATACGATACTGAGGAAGGCGCGGTAACACCGCACCCTCCTGGACACTAATGTGGACAGGCGGGATCACCATCTGTCCTACATCAGTATCCGAAGTGGCCCACAAAGAATGAGGAAGGGAAGCTAATGCAGTATCCTCCGCAACCACACACATCCGGTCTGTCAGGGGGTGATTATCGTTTAAGATCACACGCACTCCAGTAGGGGAGCAGCGGATCGTAGCTCTGAAGTGCTTAAGCATATCAAGACCCATAATGTTGTCGGGCGTGTTCGGAGCGAGCAAAAACGGACAGGGTGCAGAAAAGTGATCAACATGGAAGGGAAGGGGTCGAGAAAGAGGGCTGCGAGAGAGTGTACCATCAAACCCTACCGACGTAACCATTAAGCCAGATGAGGGAGCCCTCGGAACCAATTGTTTGGACAGTGCACTGCGAGTAGCTCCGGTATCAACTAGGAACCGATCAGTAGACCCCAAAACACTTGCTGAAACATAAGGACCCTGCTGATCAACCGGTACTTCAACTGATTCCAACCCCCATCCAACGCAATCCTATGCATGCTGCGAATCATAGTACCCAGGGCGGTCGTTTCCAGTCATTTGATACTGATTTTGCCGATCAAATACGTTAGGTCTATCTCGTTGCTGCACGTTAGGCTCAAAGCGAGCACGATCATTGGAATGCCCTCTGAAGTTCGAAAAGCCCCCTCTACCTCTCGGTGGTCCCTGGCCACGTCCCTGATGAGATGCATATAATACCGGACATTCTCTAGCCCAATGACCCGACTGTTTACAATATGCACATTGATTAACATCTGATCGACCGGAAGGGGGACCATAAGATCCTCCTCTACCTCTGTCGACACCCCGACGAGGCGGGCCATATACTTGTGCTAACATCACCTTAGTTTTCAAATCTTTTGATTTCTTTTCCTCATGCCCCTTCGCTTCTTGTTCCTGACGCTCATAATACTGAGCCATAGTCAGGAGGGATGCCGGAGACGACGTGGACCAGGAACTTTCACTCGCTTTTAAACGAGCTGCTATTCCCGGCAATAAATTCGCCACATATTTATCGACAAAAAGATGTCGACCCGTATCATCCGTAAGTGACTGACCACTGAAATCATGAAACGTCTCCTCAAAACGTGTAAATAAGTCCGAAACTGATTCGTCAACCTTCTGTTTACATGATGCTAACATACTCCAATCAATCTTTTTGGGGGGGATAATTGTTTTCAATTTAGTCAAAATAGCAGCAGGAAGATCTAAAATAAGCTGGGGTGGTTTTTGCGCGGGTTTTCTCTCCCTATCCACATCCTCAATCTCAGACCATTTGGCCGTGAAAGCGGCTTGATCATCCACCTTCCGCACAGATCGCCACATATCCGGTGGTAAAATAAGCCCAAAGAACAAATCTATATCTGCTAAAGTCATCGTACAAGAAATCAAGGCCCCTTCGACCTCTTCGTAAAAGGCCGCTGGATTCTTGCGGGGGTCAGGCAATGCAGTCTTTAATGCCATAACATCAGCCCTATGCCAGGGAGTATAAACCCAATTATACACAAAATATCCCTTAGCATCGGGGGAAGATGTATCTGAACTAGTTCCTGCTCCTTTAGGAGGAACATACAAGGTGCCGCCTGTCGCATCAGTTTAGCATGCACTAGTTCACTCTTATCTGAATGGGAAGTAGATGATTGGTCGCCGCCGGTACGGGAATCCGATTGCTCCGTCTCCCCTGCCTTTAGGCGCGCTTTCTCTCTAAGGTCAGACGCCGCGTCCCGAAATGCAAACAGCCGTCGGACCGCATCGGGTACCTGAGAGGGAGAAAAAGTACCGTTACGTAATGCTTTAGCATCTAAAACTACAGCATCAGGCTCAAAAACATCAGAATACTTCCGAAAGGCAGTAATCACGTCATGAGAAAAGGTTTCAAGAAAATACAGCTGCTCTTTATCCCGCCAATGTTCCAAAGATTCCAATAATTCAGAAAGAGATAGCTTGCCCTTAAGCACACGAAGAGAAATTTTCCGAAGCTCACCCATGCGGTCAGTTGATAACATGGACCACGTGTCTACCTTATCCGAAACCGATCCAGAATCCTGCGATCTCGGGGCGGACGCGCCAACATAAGGGGGCGGAGAGCGATCTAATAAATAAAAATCATCTTCAAGATTAGTAAGGACAGGATAAAGTGGCTGGCGGACAGCATACTGACCCGAGACTTGCAACCTACCCTCTTTCTCTTGTCTCTCCGCCAGTTCTCTTTCCTCCCGACGCTTCGCTCCCTGCGCTCTCACATGATCATTTTTCCGTTGTTCTTTATCAAACAGCGCTTTCTCACGTTTCTCTCGTTCACGCACTTCCTTTACCCATAACCGTACACATTCAAACATGTCTTGCCGAGCACGCCGTTTACACATACACTGTTCCACATACTCAATCTTACGCATATCAAACGATCCATACAAAGGCCATCGCAACTCAGGATCCTTTTTGGTGTATTTCCTCCACACTGTGCTGTACATTATAGAGGAAAGACCATGCTTCACATACATATCCCTATTAGGAGTCCCCTCTGGGGGGGCTGGAGCAGATTCCTCGAGATTTAACCGGTTTCCAAAACAGCAGCACCACTTACGGAGTGCGCTGAAAGCAGGCATGCTCAAAAATAATGCAGAATATGCAGTATTATCAAAAAAAATGGCACTTAAACTCTGTGCCGTTCAAATTGTCACAGTTCCGGAGAAATATATCCACATTACCTGCCTATATGTGTTGCAACGCATATATCCTCACAGTAATCAATACAAAATATGACCGGTCATCACAAATCAAACTCAAATAGCCAACCCAGGCTTCAAAACTCGGAGCAAGCACCGTACAACGGTTCTTACCAATCAAGAGTGTCCAGATTCCAACTGCCAAGTTCCAAAATTCGCCCAAACGGCTGTCGCGGCAAACCGACAGAAGAGATCTCAGTCGGGGACCGGCGCCACCCAGAAGGTCAGTTCGGAAGGGAAGGAAGAAACCTCGGGATACCAGGACTAAAAACGCCGCTGGCAGTGATCACATCCCCGACCAAATTCCTCACCTTCATCACAACCAGTCCTTCGAGCATCCGAGTCGCCGATGAGCCCCACGTGACGGGCGCCAATTGAAGAATACAGGCCCCAGCTAGGCCCGCAGAATACAAGCGTTCGCTCTCCTGTAACAAAAATTAGAAGGAAGTTGGCACGGAAGCTGCAAATACAAAGACAAAGTTTATTAACCCTTAAGGGTGGTCCTACAACCTATACAACACTCTTCAGTATTGCACAGAGTAGCACAAAGAACTTGCGTACACGGTCCCCTTTTATACACAACAGAGGGGCTCATAAGTGGGTGGATACAACATGAGGCAAAGTTCTTTACCTTTTATGGACATTTTCAATACAGAATCAATATGTGGGCGGAGACAGCGATGTCCTGAGCCCGCGAAAACATGGTCAAGCAAGGACTAACTGATTACAGATGTGGTCAAGTCTGGGCATGCGCCAGACGGACAAAGGAGCTATTTATAGACTGTTACTAGGCAGATGACAAGAGCAACTAGCGAGAAGGAAGGACTCTTCTCGTGCACAGCACGTGGAGACATGACAATACAAAATGGAGTCCAGACATTAGTCAACATAAGACGAGAAACATTTGTCTAAGGAAGGGGGATTCATGTCTTTAGTAAATGCTTAATCATATCGCCATTTTAGTTTTCAACACCTCGTCAAAATGAAATGTAGTTCAGATATAATTGTTTAGGGAAATGTCCATGCTATAGCATCCACCCCATGGTAATCTGTAGACCAAATTTGAACATCTATGTTTGGTGCTTATGATATGCTGGTGTCTTTAGCTTGACAAATGGGGATTTTATTTTATGGGCCCTATCGAGTGAATGAAAAAATAGCAGATGATGGACGGAATGCTGAATTAATTAAAATTCACCCCCTGTCACAGATCTGGGTTAAATCCATCATTTTGTTTACACCACACCATTCCAGTTTAGACCCAGTCATATGCAAATCAGTCTTGACCCTGTTCCCCATGGGAACAGTCCAGCCCGAACTGCCAGGCCAGGTCCTCCTGGACCAGAAACAAGCATCCTAGGACTGCTTTCAGGGTTTCACAACTCATCAGCCAGGATAGCTTGAATCTGGTGGTGTAGCGATTACAGGACCCACGTCTTGGCATACCCTTCCCACTATCCCACACTGTATCAAGTGAATGCCACCAGCTTGAGAGATCAGCCCTTTGGTTTTTAATTCACTATAACTTCATCCCACAGTTATTTGCAAGCTTTTGTGCATATTTTATTTAACATTTGGCCTTCAATATCACTGACAACAATGATAACTGATGATTGTGTTAAAAAGTTTAAAACTGAGCATTTAAAAGCAAAGGTTGGAGATGATAGTTAAAATCAGCAAAATTCTAAGCAGTGCACTGTGTATGAAGGGGGTGATAGCTAGTTTAATGACTGTACTGTGGAATTGTAGCTTTTGCATTGCAACCTTAGCACTGTGTGAATCCTGAATATCAACTGTAGAAACCGATGGGGCACTAATATCATAGGCGAAAACCGATCAACACAGTTTTGAAAGGTAAGTATGTATATAGATTTTCTATACCTAACTCCACATATATGCACCTTGATGATAAATATATCTTCAAGATACATAGAAGTGCAGTTAAGAAAAATAAATGTATACTTTCCAACACACACTTACTTTTTGATATTTTGTCCCTCCATATTTTGTCCATGACATTAGTGAGCCACAATAATCTTGTACTTGATATTCTAGAGTACATTTTGTAACATAGATTTGACTAAAAGTTATGTTGCTTTTAGGTAGTGTTACAAATTGGATTGTTGGTTGAGTGGAGTGCTAACCCAGCTCAAGCAACAGCTATAATCCCTGTCAGGGTGAACCACAAAAATCGTTAATTTAACCTATGCATAACTCTCTGGCAGCTTGGCAGGAAAGCAGTCAGGCTTAAATTAAAGGCACTGTGTAAAGTATTTATGCAGAACACAACCAGTAATAAAGTAAAAACTCAGCAAAAGAACAATTCCACACCAATTTAGAGAAATAGAGTAAACTTTATTAAATTATTTGACAACAAAGCAACAAAAATCCAATTAGTAGAACTGGAGTTATGAATGTTTAAAGTTTAAGGTACAAACTGGCACCTAAAAGAGCAAAGCTCCAAACACGTAAATCTAGTGGCACAAGAGCGGGTCAAGGTTAAAAAATAGGACTGATCATGATGGAGCATGAGTTTGATACAAAAAGTGGATGTGGTCCAATGGGTGCTTACCTTCAGATTTCAACAAAATGTTATGAGAAGGGAGATGACAGTGGGGCAAGACTGCAGGCGGTGTCCAGACAGGAGGCTTCAGGGAGTCGCTGGACCAAGGATACTGAAAGTGCGGCCCGGGGGCCGCTTGTGGCCCTCCTAACCTTTACATGCGGTAACCCTGGTGACCAGCAGCACGAGCTGCTGTTTAGTTGCTAAGCACTAACATTTAGAAAAAAAATTAAATAAACGGGCAAGCATTTATTAACCTGCAAATAAATGCTTTCCCATTTATAATTGTTTTTTAGACTTCCTCACACCCTCCCAGACCCACCTAGACCCCCCTACTGTCACCCTGCTGGCATCAGTGCGGCCCTCGGTCACACCACAGATCGTACTTTGTGGCCCCTGGGCAAATTTTTGTGAGTGCCAATGCACTGGACAATGTAGCACTGTAGATTTCCACGTTCGGACTTAGTTTCTTTCTTGTAGGTCAAAAATCTCCAGCGGCACAAGGCTGCAGGCTGGAGTCAACGAGAGTTCCACAAGGCCAGATACCCCTGCTGCGAAGGACCGCTGAACAAGATTTGCTGCTGCGGAGAACAACGTAACAGTAACTGCCGTGAAGTCAGGTCAACCAGCAAAGCTCTTTGGGTGGATTGAAAAGCAGTCCCAGTCTCCTATCAGTTCTCAGAGCAAATTTAGTCAAAAATGTTCCTAGTCCCAAGTTTTAGATTTGGATTATCTGGGCACCTTTAGCACCACCACCACCAAGGGTCCAGGACTTAAGGTGCCCCACTTAGGGGTTAGGACTCACTCAGGCTGGGTCCAGGTGTGGGTTGAAGTTGGTTGGAACCTTTTCTATCCATGAGGCTCTGATCAGGAGGCCAGCCAACTAGCCCTGGAGTCACTCTGGTAGCCCTGGGTTCAGAAGTAGAATAGGGCTCAAGCAGCAGGGTAAGCCTCTGAGGGTTTGTTGGAACTGTCATCCTTAGGGTGGTCTTTCCCCAACTTTTTGCCTGCTTCCCTCCACTTTTTGCTGTATGTTTTTGTTAGCCTTAGGACTCTGAGGACTTTACTACCACCAACCAGTGCTAAAGTGCATGTGCTTCTCCCCTAAACATGCGGACATAGGTGGTATACTTGATTGGCATATTTAGTTTACCTGTAAATCCCTTGTAAAGTGGTATATCACATTCCCAGGGCCTGAAATCTAATTGCTACTTGTGGGCCTGTAGCACTGGTGTGTCCCCACACAAGTAGACTTCTTCAAACCTGTCTCAGGCCTGCCATTGCAGGTCCTGTTTGTGCAGTTTACTGCCACTTTGACTTTGCATTTAAAGCTGCTTGCCAAGCCTTAAACTCCCCTTTTATTTGAAATAAGTCACACCTAAGGTATGCCCTAAGTGACCCTAAGGCAGGGTGGTGTGTGACTAAATGGCAGGACATGTACTTTTAAGTGTATATGTCCTAGCAGTGACAAACAGCTATATTTGTTTTCAGTGCTGTGAGGCCTACTCCTTCTATAGACTAGCATTGAGGATTCCTTAAAATACCTTTTCAACTGTAATTCCTTATTGGAACAGAGTAGCTACTTCATGTTTAATATCTTTGGAATTGTGTGACAACTCCTCTTTAATAGTAAAGTTGGATTTGACATTATCATTTCAGAAATGCCACTTTTAAAAAGTGGACACTTCACTGCTCTTTGCTTTGTTCTGTGTGCCTGCAGCCTGTCTCCAATACATGTCTGTGCTGAGTGACAGCTACACTTTGTGCATTCCCTCTAGGCAGCCATAAAACAGGAAGGGCTGGTTGTGACGGGATACATCTACATACTGATAGCCTTCCTGGGCTGGAAGGGGGATAGGTGGCTCACACTTACATCTGAATAAGATGTGTCCTGCCCTCACACAAAGGGTTGCGGGGAACGTGGGAGCCCTGGTGCTTCCTGCTTCCTGATTCTAACAAGAAGCCAGGAAGAGGACGGGATGGGAAACAGGAGAGGCGGCGGCAGTGGCCAGCTGGCCGGCTGGGAGGTAAGTGATTTTTTTTGTTTACCCTATTTACACCCCCACACCTTCACCCCCATCCACCCCCTGCTGCTTCTAGGCAGCAGCCGCAACTGGACACCTCGTCGCGCTTGACCGGGAAAAAGTCAAAGTTTGAGGCCGACCGTGAAAGGAGCCCTGGTTGGATACACCAAGCTTGAGGCCTTAGTCAAAATGATAGCTTTGCACTGATGAGGAGCTAGGAGAATAGACGAGCAGCAAAGAATGTATGTAACAAAGGAGAGGAGGGAAAGTCTGAGGAGAAGGGCATGGGTAAGGGGCCCCAGGTAAAACAAGCACTGAGGTAAATGGGATGGACCGTGGATGAGAGGGGAAGGGAAGAGTGGTACAAACATTAGGGTGGTGTGAGAGTGATAAAGAAATTCAGGCAGAGAAAGATGTAAAACAAGACGCTTGGGGAGGGGAACCACCTGAAACCCAAAACAAGACATAAAAAGGATGAGAGGAGGCAGATATTGTGGAAATTTAGCTTGCAAACTGAACATTATCTGCGCCATCTTGCCTCTCCCCAGCGCCACGCATAGCAAATGCACGGTCGCCATTTTAGGCACCCCACTCTCTCTCCCCGCTCACTCTCGATTGCCAGCGCTTTCCCCCGGCGCCGCGAGCATCCCCCGCGCGCCGGCCACCCCCGCTCTCTCATACAGGCCATAAACCCTCTCCTTCTGCGCGACCCTGCTACGGAACCACTTCCGACCGACAACCCATACATGGTCATGCCTCTCCTTTGATAACCCCCTTCCTCTGCGCCCCATTGTCTGAACTGGTCCCAGGCCATCACCTAGCCCTGCGGATGCAGTTTATTGCCCCTACTGTAATGGAAACACCCCACATCAAAGGGATTACAGTAGATCAAAGCCCCTACTCCCTGAGACCCGACCGGTCACACACCCCCCCAGGAATTGGCGGAATACCCTGCTGCGCAATAGCCATCTCCTACTGTGGATGGGGTGGGAACTTCTACTGTATCTATGTGTGGGATCGGATCTGAACCGGGGCTTCAGGGGATATTTCCCCCGCGCATCAAAGGAATCTCAAGAATGTACTATGAAAAATAAAGCAATAAACCAGTGTATAAGAGACCAGGTCTCAGAGATGCAGTTAGAGCACCTCGTGACGATACCTTGCTGTCTGATCTGATGTGTTCTGCTCCGACGGAATAAAACTTTGTTTCCTGCCTTCCAGTCTCCGGCGCCTGCCTCTTTTATTGGTAAATTATCGAGTGGTATGAGAGGCGATTACCGCCGGGCAAATACTTGAAAGGTTATCAACTGAAACTGCCGCTACCATTTAACAATTGGCGTCCCAAACGTGGGGCCCATCAGCGACACGTGGATCCAGTGGGAGAGGTCCCGACGACAGAGTGAACGACTGCAACGATCGGGAGAGCTCCTGCCCAATAGACCCTCGTCTGGCAGCCGATCATCCGAACTTCACTGGTTCCGAGCAGACCTCTCTCGAGTGATCTACGGTCCTGACTGGGAACCATCAGGAGTGCCGCGGCAAATACGGAGAGTAGAGGACGATCGGGCGCTGGAGGCGGAAGACGAGAAACTGTCCACGCGGTCCGGGTAAGGTCGTGATACACGACAAATTGAGAAATAATTGATTGATTGTTTGATGCTTTGGAAATACTAGTATTGCTCATTGATTGTGCTCATTGATTGTTCTCTTTGAGATATTCGCTGTCTACAAACGGGGAGGAGTAGAAATACTCTCTCTCTCTCTCCCTTTGCAGATAGTGAAGGGTAGGTAACGCAGACTTTTGTCCCCGTTGAAACCCGTCGTGCCTATCTTTATCTCCCCATTGATTGATTGTCCGAACATTGATTGTTTTGGAGAATAGTGCTTTTTGAGATATTCTCTGTTTGCAAATAACGTAGAATAGGAATATTCTGTCTAGTCTTTGCAAATAGTGAAGGGTAGGTAATGCTGACTTTTGTCCCCGTTGAAACCCGTCATGCCTATCTTTATCTCCCATTGATTGATTGATTGATTGATTGTCCGAACACTAGTTGTTCGATATTGGTTCTTTGGAGGTATTCTCTGCTTGCAAATAACGAAGAATAGAGATATTCTGTCTAGTCTTTGCAAGCAGTGAAAAGATAGGTAGTGCTGACTTTTGTCCCCGTTGAAACCCGTCATGCCTATCTTCTCCCCACTGATTGGTAGTTGGTTCTGCCCGGACCGCTTATTAGAGGTGAACCATCCGGCTCCACTGGAGGGCACCCCTAATAAGGACATGTTCACTAAATATGGACTAGTCGCCGTAGCTTATACCAAGCTATGGCATAAATATACAAAGAAGGACCCCGAGAGTCAGTGGCCACTGATGGGATCCTTCGACGACCATAAGATAGAAGCGCTAGAAATAGCTCTGCGTAGCAATAAGACGACGCCTACTATGCTTGACAGTATCGGCATGTGGCGCAAAGAAGCGACGCAACGGAAAAAGAGGGAAGAAGTAAAAGCAGAAAAGGAATTACGAAAGGCAGCTCACCTTGCCGCTAGAAAGTTAGAAGAAGACATAAAGGAGAGAAGGGAAACTAAACTAAGACAGGAGCCCGAAACCTCAGGCCAGTACGCTGTTAGGACCCCTTCTTTGCTCTACCCTGAGTTGTCCTCCAAGCAGCGAACGAATGACGAGTTACTGTTAGGTCCCCCGATCATTTACATGCCCCCTCCGTATGCACCCTCCCAATCAATAGTGCAACACCCACAACCCCCGAACACGAGCGAAAGCAGTACAGGGGCCTCGGCCCTCACGGCCTCCGTGCCGGCTGAGCCTCTTGTGCCGAACCCAACGTCGACTACAACGCTAGACGACCATGAGATAGGAAAGAAAGAGTCCACCAGAATGAATCGATTAACTAAGGATGAACGAACAGGAATCGACAAGATAGTAAAGGCACTGGTAGGATCCTTTTTGACCTTACAAAAACTAAAATAACGCTAGGAGTTAGCCCTTTGTGGGACATATGAAACCAAGGGAAGGAGTCAAGCTCACGGTCGAGACGACCGCGAGGTAGCCCGACTCCATTACTCTCGCTACCTAAACATGTCTGCCCTACTGCCCACCCCGCCCAATAAGCATGACAAAATCCCGCACAAACGGAAGCCTGCTGACACCCACCATCGACGTCACCAAACTAGGGCTAGATCGCGCACAATTGGGCTATGTTATTTTTCCGATTGCACAGTAACCTCCTTGTGCTCGTCATCAGACTACAAATATGTACAAACACTCCAACGAAGTAATGTAGTTATAACATTTTAATAACTTATAGGATATAACAAACACACCAACAGGGTAAACAGGTTAAAACACGTTTTAAAACAACTATTTACATGACAGTCTGCTGCAACCTCCATCCCAAAGCCTTAACGTCCACGTGACACCGTCCTCGCCTCTCCTTCCTCGAAATTGCAACATTGGCCTGTTTTGGGCGGTCCCTCTTAGTTGACTTTGGGCTATAAAAGCCATGCAAAAATCCCTTGACATCAGTGGCGGGCGATTGTGCGAATAGGCCGGAGGCTATACGAAGCGCCGAAGTTCTGGCAACACCAAGGCGGAGCCCGCCACGCTGTGCGGGCCTTTCCGCTTTCTCTTCTTCTTTCTTTAATGAGGGCTGGTGCCCTGGCGGGGGGAGGCGACGCGGACGGGCCTCCCCCACCTCCCCAGGTGGAGGCTCGCCGGGCACCCCAACCGTCTTTGACTCACCGGCCAGCTAAGCTGCACCCAACCGTCTTTAATTCGCCGACCAGCTAAGCTGCACCCAACCGTCTTTAATTCGCCGGCCAGCTAAGCTGCACCCAGCCATCTTTTTCATCGGCCTGCTGAATTTCACCCTGGCACGCTGTGCGGATCTTCCCAGTCACTTCTTCCTTCAATAACGGAGGGTGCCCTGGCGGGGGGAGGCGACGCGGACGGGCCTCCCCCACCTGCCCAGGTGGAGGCTCGCCAGCAGATGAGGGCACCCCAACCGCATCTTTCACACGTCAGCCAGCTGAGTTGCGCCCTGCCACTTCATTCGCCGTTCGGCTGAGCCGGCACCCCTGCACGCGGCCGCCAGGCAACCACCCAAGCACCGGGTTCACCAGGACTGCCGCTAGCACCCGACGTGAGGAGTGGGCCCCCGCAGCAAGGTAATCGGGGACCCACCCCGGTGGTGATACCATCCAAACTGCTGTCGTCACTGCTACTGGAATCACCCCGGTGGCAGTACCATCCGAACTGCCGCTGTTACTGCTGCTGGCTCCTCTCCGGTGACTGTACCGAAGAGCTGCTGCTACTGCTGCCCTTGAACTCCGGCGGTTGACCCCTCCGGTTCCAGGCCTGGCCCACCGTGAGACTATTCTGGACTCGAAAGCTTGTTTGCTAGGGCATGGGCCCCACCCTTGACAGAACGCTCCCCTCAGCCTTGCAGAATTGGTTGGAGTCATTTGACATTCGACTCCTGCGGACTTCCGGTAAGGACAAAACCACCACCATTGCTCTTTTTGCCCCCGGGCGGCAGCCACCTTGCCTCCGCTTGGTGCAGTGAGACAGTAAAGCGTCGGCGGAAGAACCCGCCTGCTGCCCCGCCCTAAGAACAAACCGTGGCATTGCTACAAGGTTGCAGTGACGCCATGCTGACGCAAAGTTGACGCTAACGAAAGTTCTCGAACTACCGAAAGGAATTCTGGTTCAACAGCTAATTCATGGAAAGACTTAGACTGTGCACTGGCCCGACCCCGCCCCAAGATGGCGCTGATGTAGGAGTGGCCTACAACTCCTTGTGGCGTTCCAGCCACGTGACATTTGTGTTAAAAAGAGATATATAAATATATGTATGCGATGCTTTCACACATGATGGTGGGGGAGAGGGGGGGGAACCGATTTTTATGTTAATCTAGTGTTGCTCATGTTGCTCGACGCCTCTCGCACCGTGGCCGGCCTATAGCGGCTGTAGGCCCGTATTTCTACACTGACATTGTTTTAAATAAAGGGCTTCTTAAAAAGGAATTACGGAATCAGTGTCATGACTAATCATCTGGGTTGTTGAAGGTTTCTCTTTTAAATAAAAGATTGTCACTCCTAAGCGAAAGCATACAGATAATACGGACTCAATTTGCCTAAAATATTTTTGTTTAACGGAATTTGTACCCATCACGCCTGCCCCCCTTTTTCCAAGAATTGTCAAATCAATAATGAACTATAACTTAAGGTATATGTCGCACGCAAGGTATGGTATCCTGCACCATAATACACGACCAATTGAGAAATACATGCACGACCAGGGAACCCGAATTTAGGAGATGAATGAACTAGAGCATCTTTGCCTCGAACTAAAGAATAATAGGTCCGTGGTATTACCCACCCCTGCGGCTAGCCTGGTACATGGTAGGTAGAACTTTTCGTGTCTGTGCGCGCTGGGGTATTTTGAATACTGCACCTCCCCTCCCCTCTTATTTTCCCCTCTATAGGTCACGACGAAGTTCCGACTGAAGAGTGGAGTGGACATGGACCGCACCAAGTTCAATATCAGGGAAAACATAGACAAACGTTGTGAGATAGTGCGTAAAATTACAGACCACCATTGGGAACATGAAAAACTGTATGATATGATTGTGCGTGTGTACTACGATTATACGATATGAATGTGTATGCATTTCATGTTCGGGTCACTTGAAGAGAGCGTCATTGTATGATTGAAGTGCGCGTCCACCGATCAAAGGGAGGAGAATAAAGGGTCAGACAACCCATAAGATAAACTACAAAATACTAAAGGTACGCAGCATGCATAGGAATAGAGGACAGGAAAGGAGAGGTCCCCGTGCTCGACGCAGCCCTGAGTCTCCGTCTTGATGCATGTACTGTCACACCCTATCCGGCATTTGTGTGTACGTGATCACCGAATTTATGTCTTTTCCCCGCTTGTGTTTTCTTACATGGAACAGACCCATGCTACTCCATGTTGTGTGTGCACCAAGTGGCCTATTATCTTACCCATCTCTCTCTCTCTCGTTTTGTGTCGTATGTATGCCAAAATAGCCTACTTGATGCACACGTCTCTCTCTCTCTCTCTCTCTCTCTCTCTCTCTCTCTCTCTCTCTCTCTCTCTCTCTCTCTCTCTCTCTCTCTCTCTCTCTCTCTCTCTCTCTCTCTCTCTCTCTCTCTCTCTCTCTCTCACTCTCTCTCACTCTCTCTCCCCCTCCCTCGCAAAAGGCTCTTTCTTGCCCTCTTTTCTTCTTGAATAAATTAACGACATACACCTCTTTGGTAAGTGTATAATTGGCCTGAACACAGTGGTGTTCGAACAAATTGACAGAAACAAAAACGACCATACTTTACCACGTTACTACCTCTCCTTTTTACAAACGTTAAGCCTAATCGGCTGAGAAGGAAAGGACAGGTAAGACGACTGATGTCTCCCAATCTGACCCTCAACACGGGGACTATATGTCAGTGGTTTTTGTTATTAAGGGACACCATCTCCACCGCCCAGAATTACCCCTTACCAATTAGCCCGAAATAGAATGTCTAAAGCACCCTGTTCTCCCAAAGATAACTCCAGCCCTATACTAGCCGTCTCAGAGTATCCCGAACGAAACAGCTGATGGCCCTGTTTTAAACTGATAAAGGGTCACCTACCGTATGAAAAGGATACTCGTGAACGCATGACCGTAGCACCTCGCACTTACGGGTATTACCAAACCTTGTATTATAGGGCGCAGAAACTGACACCTAGAAGGCCAGACGATGGACAGGGACACCCACAGAACCCTGCACCACAGCAGTAATTAATAGATTAGTAACACGCACCTTAACATCAGAGTTAATAGACACCAATCATATAGTAACAGATAAGAGCATTTCCGCAACTACTCAGTGGTTGGGAGAGAGAATGAAGTATGTAAATGTCTTCCCTGCCAAAATCCCTAAGACTTTCGTTTCTTATAACCTATTCAAGGATAACCTGCAGCCATCGGAAGAGAGGGGTCGGACGTGACGCACAGTCTGGCTGCGGATCATAAAGCATCTATGACATCGACCAAGGGGGAAGCGACGAAGCAAAAAGGGTGTGAGACGAGACACCATTATCAGAACGATAAGCGCGAAGGGCTACATCGAGGCCCCTGCCCACTGACCAGCGTGCCTGAAGTCTCAACCCGTCGGGCCCGATTGATGGGCCCAGAGCTGAAAGATTCTGCTCTCCTTGGTCCGCATTTTTGATCCGATCCCACGCCACCCCATTCTCTCTTCCTCTTTCATTTGGACTATGACTTTGACCTACTACCGAGGAACAAAAGGCCGGCACCCTGTCTCAAAGTACCTGTGGTGAACTGTGTTAAGGAACAGGACTGTGATCAAAGAACAGTGAGTGGTCACACCCTGCCACGTGAGAAATCGGATTTGAGCTGGACCTTAGCTCCACCGCCGGTGCTCAACAGTGCCAACGAAAGAAGAACAACAATGAGAGCTTACCAGTGATAGCTCTTTATAAAACAAGGACACTGGAAAGAAGGACCCATGTCAAAGTTGAAAATCCTCTCCCAACCACCTTATTATATTAACTATCTTCTTCATGATGTTGCATCAATCACTTCCGACTGTACACTGAGAAGTTAAGAAAATGTAACTTTGTATAGTAACATTCATACAACACCAGCCATGTACACGACTATACTGCAACTTTGAATGTACTTCCTCCTCGCCTACTTTATCAAACTGTATGAGACAATGTACAAATGTGTCAGATTACTCCTGCCTACCCTAAAGACTCTGTATCTTTAAATGTATGACGAACATTGACGATACTGTAACTGAAAGGCTAACAAAGGTGAAAATTGGCCGGACAAGCTGGCGAGATATGTTAAAAGGGAGGACTGTGGAAATTTAGCTTGCAAACTGAACATTATCTGCGCCATCTTGCCTCTCCCCAGCGCCACGCATAGCAAATGCACGGTCGCCATTTTAGGCACCCCACTCTATCTCCCCGCTCACTCTCGATTGCCAGCGCTTTCCCCCGGCGCTGCGAGCATCCCCCGCGCGCCGGCCACCCCCGCTCTCTCATACAGGCCATAAACCCTCTCCTTCTGCGCGACCCTGCTACGGAACCACTTCCGACCGACAACCCATACATGGTCATGCCTCTCCTTTGATAACCCCCTTCCTCTGCGCCCCATTGTCTGAACTGGTCCCAGGCCATCACCTAGCCCTGCGGATGCAGTTTATTGCCCCTACTGTAAGGGAAACACCCCACATCAAAGGGATTACAGTAGATCAAAGCCCCTACTCCCTGAGACCCGACCGGTCACACACCCCCCCAGGAATTGGCGGAATACCCTGGTGCGCAATAGCCATCTCCTACTGTGGATGGGGTGGGAACTTCTACTGTATCTATGTGTGGGATCGGATCTGAACCGGGGCTTCAGGGGATATTTCCCCCGCGCATCAAGGGAATATCAAGAATGTACTATGTATAATAAAGCAATAAACCAGTGTATAAGAGACCAGGTCTCAGAGATGCAGTTAGAGCACCTCGTGACGATACCTTGCTGTCTGATCTGATGTGTTCTGCTCCGACGGAATAAAACTTTGTTTCCTGCCTTCCAGTCTCCGGCGCCTGCCTCTTTTATTGGTAAATTATCGAGTGGTATGAGAGGCGATTACCGCTGGGCAAATACTTGAAAGGTTATCAACTGAAACTGCCGCTACCATTTAACAATATGACCTTTCAAAAAATAAGGAGCAAAATAAAGTGGGAGAACACCAACATGACATCACACAGTGAAATTTCACTGCAAGGATAATCTCCAACTGGAAGTTTTTTTCCTTGACCTCACATAGATACGAATGTTAAATTCTTTTTGCACATTCCTGAGCTCTCATGAGCAATTTGCAGTAAAGTGAATGTGTACATACAGAAGGGCTCGGAAGCTGGATCTGCTTACTGTACAGTGTCACCAAGATGTTCTGTATGTGATTACATATTGTGATAATGTGCAGTTTATACCTATCATTCTGATAGTCTCTTACACTGTATGTCAGTGTGTTGTACATCTTTATGTACCTTCACCTGCCTGCAGGGCCAAGAAGTGTGATTTTAGTTTTCTCTTGTTTCTATTTAAAGTATATTTCTCAAGTTCTGGTGT
Organism: Triturus cristatus; assembly: GCF_964204655.1. Taxonomy (NCBI): domain Eukaryota; kingdom Metazoa; phylum Chordata; class Amphibia; order Caudata; family Salamandridae; genus Triturus; species Triturus cristatus. Next base: position 923,624,986 of record NC_140590.1, read on the forward strand.
GTGGTGGCTTTTCTGATCATCTAGGGTTTGTTCTCTGAATGTTCTGAATGTGTGGGCCTTTGAGCTGGAATGACTTGTCTCTGGTTTCCCCTAAGCAAACCTAGAATGTGTGTGTCTTTTCTTTGTGTTGAGTATTAGTAGAGGACCTCCTCGTGCTGATCTGCAGATGTTATTGGGGGTATTCTGGGTGAACCTTAAGTACATATTCTAGGAAGATTTAAACAATATTCACGATGTGTAACATCAGTGGTGGCCAGCATGGATGTGGGGTGGCAGGGCCAGAGGGTAAGGCAGTGTAAATAAAGAAAACGACAACTACCTCCTCGCAGCTCTGTCCCACGTTGTGTCTCCTGTGTCTGCTGCACAGGAAGCAACCAGGCTCTCCTGAACCAATCACAAAACTGCAGTGCAGCGTTGTGATTGGCCTGAGAGCTGTAGTTCGATTCTCAGGTATATTTTCCACCCAGACCGTAATGCAGCCTGGGTGGAGAACATGCTAAGTGAGCATGACTGTTTGGCCGGCGTAGACGGCCGGCCAAAGCGTCATGCGCACTTCGCACTTCAGTGTGCCCACCACTCCTCCTTTGCCATGCTCTTTGAGCAGAGCAGCCCCGCCCAACCCGCCCCGTGCTGCCACAGCCGGAACAAATTAAATGAAAATAACATCAAGTTATTGTCATTTTATTTTTCCTTTCTTTCACTGCTGCAAAGCAGTGAGCAGGGCGACGTTCCTCCATCTTAGTGGAGGTGCTGCCACTATGCAACATAGTTACTTTAAGGCTATAAGCGATCACCTAGCAGCCTCTCCTAGCAGTGTACTTTAAGAGAATACACACCGTATCATAAAGGGTCTTTTCATAAAGTGAGCGCTAGAAAGTGTGGTTTCAGCAACAGTTTTCTGCTGACTGGTGTCTTAAATAGCTGAAGAGCTGAAGCAGCTGCATTTATCCTCCTTAGAAAGTGGTAAGTGGTTATCTGACTGACATTTTCAAAGAAATGTGCTGCTTCTGGATGGAAATGTAGCAGTATTTGTTGACATCTCAAGCATTTAGAGAGCACAGTGGAATACAGCAAAATAGCACACTACGAAGTATAAGAACTCAACAGAGCACAGCACAACAAAATGGTCAAATGAAAATTCTGCACAACAGCCACAGTAAAGCACAATACCAACACATCACCACCACGACAAAATGTTAAACAACAAATATGAACTATTTTTCTAGTCATACATTACCATCGCTACAAATCTGCTTTCATAAGATGGTGGTGAAAGGTGTTTGCAAATATCACTGCCCTACTTACTACCAGTGACATGTAATTCCCTCATCAACTGTTCTGTAACCTTCACTAACCAATGTCTGATCAGTCTGACCCTGTGCATGTTTAATAAAAGACCATGCTCCAGTGTGAGTTTACTTAAAAACGGGTGTATCAAGCCTCCAGTGGATTCTCCATCTGTCCGGCCTGGGCCTCCAGCTCTGTGAGCTTTTCTTGTAGCTCCTTTGTATTGTAGTGGATTCGGTTTACAACCCAAAGTTAGTCGTGTTTTGCGGCCATCTGGAGAAATGAACCACTCCGGGTCACAGTGCACTAGCTAGGGGGGATATTCTCTATCATTATGTGCTGGTTTCAATTGAACTTGTATGTTTAAAGATCTGTATATGGCTATCATACCACGTGGTCCTTTCAATTGCTCATAATTGGGCATAGTATTTCGCCAACCTATCTGTACAGCTTGACTTGGAATAATAATCTGCAACACGGACCAGATGCTTGGCTACAGTTTGTGTTCAAGTGAACTCTTACTCCTAAGTAACAACCTATTGGACTGCCTGTCACCTTCTATTGACAGTGCTCTGAAGAAGTCCTATGTTTAAAAGGACGAAACGCGTTGGCTGATGGTTTTTTTTATGACCTGAATAAAGAAGAAGACACCAGATATCGTGTAGTTGCAGCCATTTCCTTCATTGAATTATGATTCTTCAATACCCATGGACAATTACTTATGGACTTCTTTGACTAGCAGTAGTGCAGTTCCAATCCAGTTTCTTTGTGTTCAATCACCTTGTGAGGTGTGGTGCTTCTCAACAGGGGGCACATTTCTGCACACAGGATTGGTTTGCATTTAAATGGTATTGGTAACTTGCCGCACGTGTTGTTGTGTGGTCCACTGTCCAAATCTCGAGTTTCTACCCCAAATATAGTTATCAAGTTGGGATTAAGCTTCAGGCCCTTTATTTTTCTAATAAATGCGAACGAAATTGTATACCTTCCCATCTGGAATTTCTCACGTCATTACAGACAGAAGGCTGGGTGCAGTGAATAGATGTTTCTGTTGTAGGTGTGACACAATTTTCATTTTCTCTGTCTTAGCCTTGGGTTTCAAGGGTCAAAGACACCTACTCGTGAAGCAAATATTTGGGAACAGGGCCTCATGTAGCCTAACCCAGGCTAGTGCTACAGATTTTAGAATACTTTGTACATGGTAGATTTTTGGGGTACTCAACGCGTTCAATAAACATAATTACACTCTAGGAAGATTGTGATAGCATAGAAAAGTGCTAAACATGCTAACAGTCCCAATCTTTTTCTAGAGGTGTCCAGGAAATACAAAATTCATCTTTTTCGAGAACAATGATGAGCATTCCTCTGAGTCACGCAATATTCACAGGAGTCATTGCTGTGGTGTGAACACCGACGAGAGATCTTATTCTGGAGGCGAATTTTTTTTGTAGAAGCTGTTTGCTATGTATTGTCAGAACGGATTAACCACAATGGGGTGTGAGCCTGTTAAACTGAAATAAATATTTTACATCACTACGGTATGGTTCCTCATTAGTGAGTACATAAACCCTGCAAAAGGCAGCCGAGTTTTTTCCACCACTCGGAATTAACTGATTTGCTTTATGAGCACGTTCCGGGCCCAGAAACTCTAAAATAAACACTTCATCTCCTCCGGTGCGCCTTCATCTGCCCTGCGGCAAGGGTAACATAAAAGAACGAAAAGCCCGCGCTGCAGCGTGGCGGCTGGGTCTGCAGTCTTTTAGAGCTGTACAGATCTGCAAGCTGGTCCCAGCGCACTCCGAGCAGCTTTGGCTGCACAGGGCCGCGTCTCTTTTCTTTGTTTCGTGTACTGATCTCCGGCATTGCTTTACAGCCTACGCAGTACTTCTTCTGTTCAGCGATTCGACAGGGACATGAAGCAATGTCAAACCTTCTATGGTGTGTCCTTGTCCTTCGTAAAAATCACCATCGTTGTAAGCTCTCGCTTGCCCTTTCTGTTTTTCTCTTTTATATATTTACTCTTTAAATAGCGCGATTGCCAGCTAGTGTTCTTGCCACACCGCACAGCTCTTAAGCTCTAGATGCACAGCGGATGCTCATCACGTAGCCAGTGACGTAGCAAGGATGCCATGGTCCCACATCTCTGGTTTGGTTGTAAAACACAATAATGGGTGCAGAAGCCTATCGTGTCAATACTACCGCACACCTTCTCATGCAGGCTTTATGTGTCCCGATCATGTTAGGGCGTCTCAAAAAGATCTACACTGGAGGTCTGACATGGACAGATGAGCGGACACCCGCTGGCTCTTCCTTCCTAGGGGATGGCCATCCATGCCTTTGAACATCTTTCTCTGCTCTAAGGCCCAGAAAATGTCCATTGGGGGCGGTGCCCAAGTTCTGTAGGCTTCTGAAGTGGGCAGCATAGTGACCACTGTGACTCTGTCTTTGTCCTCCTGGCTCAACAGATTGGTGCTGGCTGCATGACATCTCTCTGGTTTTCCCAGAAGCATTTGTTGGATGGCTGTGATGATAAACTGAGTTTGCCAATCTTGTGCCTGTGTTGGGCTTTCTACTGATGCCATTTCCTCCAACCCTCTCAAGCCCCAAAGAGGTATTTTGATATATAATTGCAACAGAGACCATAGTGTAGATCTGGGGCACATTAAACACACTGCAGTTCTGGGATTTTCATCAGTGTACTCAAAAGTAGGATTGGGAGAACATTTGGAGGCGTACTATAGGCAGAACAATGTCCACATCATGGGTTTTGTGGAATCAATGGATACTGCTTGAATGGCCCCCTTTGTAGAGATATTACTTACAACACTTTTTACTCAGAAGGACTTCTCAGTGGCATTTCTAGTGGAACGGGCGCACAGGTCGCTTGGTCCCCATCCAACTCCAGGTACCACCCGAGGCCCATTATTGTCAGATTACTTAACTATTCAGACTGCTATACTGGTCTTTGACCGGCGTAGGAGAGGGGTCTCTTTCACTACCAAGACACCACAATTTCTATTTACTGAGGCTTCTCTGTAGCTGTCCAGATGCCTGGCGCAACTTCACTGAGGCTTGGCGGATACTCCATGCCCAGGGGATCAGATACTCCATGTTGTATCCTGCCAGGTTAAAGGTGAAATTAGATGCAAAAGGTGTATTTTTTCCCAGCATGCTCCTGATGTTCTTGAGTTCTGATAGTTGCTTTCTGCCTCTGCCTCAGCATCCGCCTCTCTGACCATCCCTGCCAGGAGTGGACATTCAGCTACCTGCTCTTAGCTGGCTCCCCAGAGGCCTAATTTCTGGGCCTTTGTGACAATACTCCTCTGTCCACTGAATTGTGCCCGTTTTACCCTCTGGTACATACTTGGGAGTGGGCTTCAGTCTCCTCCTGATACCTCCTTTCCACTACAACTGATTTTTACTTGTTAATATTTTGTGGGGTTGGGGTCCCATGCACCTCTTTACTTTGAGCTGTCACACCTCATGGCATGTATCACCTACTGTGTACTCCTTTCTTCCTTTGGACACTTTTGATTTTGTGAAATTGTGCTGACAGATGGGGTTTTCAGTGTGTATGGGGATGGGTTAGAGTATTTGTTTTTTTCTGTGTTTGACTGGTCATCTAACCTAGAACGTCTGTGGCCCTCTGGTCGCCAGATACACATGGATTTCCCAGGTTAGCTACATTCCTTTTCCAACTTTATGACTCCCCCCCCCCCATAAACATAACATTAAACTGCTCACATGGAATGTCTGCAGACTTAATGATTGCGCAAGAGTGACAGGGTGCTGGTCTATTTGGATCTCAGTGGGGCAGATATTGCCTTTTTGCAGAAGTCACAGATCTTCCCCGCTCATCTGCCCTCTTTGCTTCCAAGTGGGCCCCCCCGCCACTACTTTTCCTCATACAGCACTTACTCTCGGGGAGTATGTATCCTTATGCGTCCACATGTGCCCTTTAAACTGCGATGCTTCTATTTGGACTCAGCCGGCAGATTCTTGTTGCTGGTGGGCACACTGCATAATCTACTGCCGGCGTTGAATAATATATATACATCAAATACTGACGTTCCCAGTTTTTTTCTAGCTGTCTCAACTGAGTTGTTCAGCTCTCAATGCAACACTATCATATGGAGGGTGACTTCAACCTGGTTTTGGGCACAGCATTGGACTTCTTGGAGCCGTGAGGTTCCCATCACACCCAGAAAGAGCACCTTCTGGGTGATATCATTTACCTCTTTGTGCTGTCTGACTTTTGGTGATGAGCACTTCCTTTGTTCAGGGACTTTACCTTTCACTCAGCTCCCCTTGATTTTTTTCAAGGTTGGATTATTGGTTTGCATCATCTGACCTACTCTACTATGATATGGGCGTTTGACACTTGCCCCATCTCTTTTCAGACCATTCACCGGTCCTGGTTGACCTTTCCCTCCCTTGCTCCCAACTTGATTGTGTCTACTGGGGCTTCTCAGCTTCCTCGCTGGTTAACCCAGTCTTCAAAGATGAACTTTGGGGGCGTAAATTTAGAGTATTTTCAGATTAATTCGGGTTCAGTCTACTTTGCCAGGTCCTGGTACAACCCTGATGTATGTATTCCTTCCCTTGTCCCAGAGCGTGCCTAGGTGGATGGGGTTGCGATAGCCTCTCTTCTTCCTGCAGACCTTTCTAAACCTCGAACAGAAATTCATACCGCTGCTACTACCTGCTGGGCCTGGAGGACATTTTGTCACAGAGCTGGTGGGGTCTATTTATACTCTCCTGCCACTAAACTGTTTTCTAACCCTATTCTCTGACTCATTGTTGAATGCACGTGCAAGCTACCCTGTCCAAGATGGCAATGTCAGAGATGGGGCACCTATACATAGATGGTACCTTTTTATCGCTGGATCAGTTCTGATCATGAGGCAGTGCTACTTTACTTGACATTTGTATTTATGCTCATCTGTGTGATTCAGTGAAAAAGACCTTCCTGGGGTTCTCGCAGTAGCCAGTGGAATTTCTCCCTTTAACCCAGCTCATTACGTGAATTGACCATGCAAGATGGGTCTCATGGCTCCATGGTGAAGTGTCACAACTCTGGCCAGCGCAGACAGACTCAGCTAGGGAGGCGCAGGAAGTCGAGTTTGGCATACCAATACCTACTGACTGTTGGAAATATTGCTGCATGCAAATCAGATCCATCTCTATGAACTGCAGGCACAAGCTATTACACCATAAATTTCTACACCGAGCATATGTACCCCACGGAAACAACTTAGAATAGAACCCTCGTACCCTCCCATCTGCCGGGGCTGTTTGTGTGATGATGCTGGATTTCTCCATCTGGCCTGGTATGCCCCCCCCATTCAGGTTTTCTTGTGGGAGATCCTTGTAGTGATAGCTGATATTACTCAGCATTTTCTACACCCAGATCCACTTATAACCTTACTTAGTTATGTTAAAGATGTTCCCGCAGGGCTCGTCGTCTCACTGCCATTGCGCCCCTACTGGCCAAGCACCAACCTGGAGGCGTTCCAAAGCTCTGACTGTCACAGATTGGCCGTGTGACATGGGGGCCTTTAATGATAGGATTGACACCTATGCAACGTTGCAACCGATTACATCCCTGTCCGGGACATCTGGGGTCCATTCCAAGCCTATCGCCTCCGTACTTTATCTGATGACTCTCCGGATCCACTTGCTGTGGGGCTTGGGAAACCCCAGCTTTATATGAGGTTTTGATTCCCCCCCCTAGGCTGGGACGCCTATATTTGGAGGTCTCCTGTCTGCCACCACTGCCGGGTGTTGCCTTCCATGGGATAGTGCCATAGTCGTTCTTGTTTGTTTTTGTATGTTTATGACCCAATGTGCTGTAACTGTATGAATGTCTTGTAATAGTAATGGGATTTCTCTTCTTGCATGATGATGTCTATTGTTTTGTGTGTTATAACTATGTAAATGCTAATAAAAACAATATTTAAAAAAAAAAATCTATTTCTTGGCGCAAAACACATCTTTTCAACCATTTTGAACACAATGGGCATTTTTGCACTAAGAAAATATTGCTAAATGCAGAATTGCTTGTCTCGCATAATATCACGTGATTCTGCTACACAGGATTATACAAGTACTCTTTGGAAGGTATGCCAAAAGGCAAGCAAGTCAATGCCCATCCTCGCCCGGACCGTGGCTGTCAGCTGGAAATACTGCACCATTGAGGCCAGAGAGGTAGGTAAGTGGGGTCTCTTTCATTCCTCTATAGAATTGTGCAATACAGGAACTGGATTAGACAACTTGGCAGGAAAGGAGCAACTCGTTAACCTAGGTCTGTTAACTCCGTTCAGGAATCATACAATAAACCAGTTAAACTTTCAAACAATTCAAAGAAAGAGTAAGCCAAATATATTTGGGCAGGGGTTGAGTTTGAACAAATCAATAGGGTGTTTTCCGGCACGTTAATCAATCAATCAATCAATCAATCATTTGTAAAGCGCACTACATACCCGCAAGGGTCTCAAGGCGCTGGGGGGGGGGGGCGCTACTGATCGAACAGCCAGGTCTTGAATATCCTCCTGAAGGTCAGCAGGTCTTGGGTCTGTTGTAGACTCAGTGGGAGGGTGTTCCATGTCTTGGCAGCGAGGTGGGAGAAGGATCTCCCGCCGGTGGTTGTTCTTCGGATGCACGGGACAGTGGCAAGTGAGAGGTCGGCGGAGCGTAGCTGGTGGTTGGGGATGTAGAAGGAGAGCCGTCTGTTGAGGTAGGCTGTGCTGGTCTTGTGGAGTGCTTTGTGTGCGTGGATAAGGAGCTGGAAGGATATCCTCTTGTTGACGGGGAGCCAGTGCAGGCTTCTCAAGTGGAGGGTGATGTGGGCGTGTCGTGGTACATCGAGGATCAGTTGCGCCGAGGCGTTTTGGATGCGTTGGTTGGGGCTCCAGCGTAGAGGGCGTTTCCGTAGTCGAGTCTGCTGCTGACGAGGGCCTGGGTGACTGTCTTTCTTCTATCTGTCGCGATCCATCTGTAGATCTTGTGGAGCATGCGGAAGGTTTTGAAGCAGGAGGAGGAGACGGCGTTGACTTGCTTGGTCATTGAGAGTGTTGAGTCGAGGATGATTCCCAGGTTGCGTGCGTGGTCGGTGGGTGTCGGGGCTGCCCCCAGTGCTGTTGGCCACCAGGAGTCGTCCCAGGCAGAGGGGTTGGAGCCGAGTGAGGACCTCCGTCTTATCCGAGTTCAGCTTCAGGCGGCTGATCTTCATCCAGTCGGCGACGGCCTTCATTCCTTTGTGGAGGTTGGCTTTGGCGGTGATGGGTCCTTGGTGAAGGAGAGGATCAGTTGAGTGTCGTCTGCATAGGAGATTATGTTGAGGTCATGCTGTCGGGCAACGTGTGCGAGCGGTGTCATGTAAATGTTGAATAGTGTCGGTCTGAGGGAGGATCCCTGGGGTACGCCGCAGATGATCTCGGAGGCTTTGGAATGGAATGGGTGGAGGCGGACGCTCTGGGTTCTGCCGGAGAGGAAGGAGGTGGTCCATTCCAGAGCCTTGTCTCGGATCCCTGCGGCGAGGAGGTGTGCGCGTAGTGTGCAGTGGCAGACGGTGTTGACGGCGGCGGAGAGGTCTAGGAGGATGAGTGCTGCGGTCTCACCGTTGTCGAGCAGGGTCCTGATGTCATCGGTGGTGGTGATGAGGGCAGTCTCGGTGCTGTGGTTGCTGTGGAACCCTGACCGGGAAGGGTCCAGGATTCTGTTTTCTTCGAGGTATCGGGTTAGCTGTCTGTTGACGATTTTCTCAATGACCTTGGCTGGGAAGGGGAGCAGAGAGATGGGCCGGAAGTTCTTGAGGTCTCTTGGGTCTACCTTAGGTTTTTTGAGTAGGGCATTTATCTCGGCGTGTTTCCAGCTCTCTGGGAAGTCGCGGTCTCGAGGGAGAGGTTGATGATGTTGCGCAGGTGGGGTGCGATGGAGCTGCTTGCTTTGTTGAAGACGTGGTGCGGGAATGGGTCTGATGGAGAGCCGGAGTGGATTGTGCTCATGGTCTTGATGGTGTCATCGATGCTCACGCTGGCCCAGGCTAGCAGGGGAAAGTCGATGCTGTGCGGAGGGTCTGTTGTGTTGCTGTCTGTTGGGGCTGTCTGGGTGTTGAAGCTGTCGTGGATGTCTGCTATCTTGCGGTGGAAGAAGGTGGCAAGGGAGTCGCACAGGGCTTGCGACGGCGGGATGTTGTTGGTGTTGGAGCTGGGGTAGGAGAGTTCCTTCACGATGTTGAAGAGCTCCTTGCTATTGTGTGCGTTGTTGTCGAGGCGGTCTTTGAAGGAGGTCATCTTGGCCGCCCTGATGAGGTGGTGGTGGTTGCAGATGGTGTCCTTGTGTGCTGCGTGGCTGTCCGGAGTTTGTTCACTGTGCCATTCCTTCTCTAGTTTCCGGCAGGCTTGCTTGGAGGCAAGGAGTTCTGGGGTGAACCAGCAGGCCCTCTTGCTGGTGTCTCTGTGAGTTTTTTTTTTCAGCGGGGCGAGGGTGTTGGTGCAGTCCTCGATCCAGAGTCTGAGGCTGTGGGCAGCGTCGTCGGCATTGGAGGGTTCGGTGGGTGGGCTGAGAGCGAGGTTTGCATGTAGTTGGTCTTCGGTGATTTTGCTCCAGCAGCGGCGGGGGATCTGTTGGGTGCGGTGGTGTGTGGTGGGTTTCTGGAAGGTGAAGTGGATGCAGCAGTGGTCGGTCCAGAGGAGTTCGGTGGTGTGGCTGATGGAGACGTGTGGGCTTGAGAAGAAGACGGGGTGGAGCGTGTGGCAGGCGGAGTGGGTGGGCGTTGTGACGAGTTGCTTCAGTCCGAGGTTGGCGAGGTTATCGATCAGGGTTGTGGAGTTGTTGCCGTTGTTGTTCTCAAGGTGAAAGTTCAGGTCTCTGAGGAGGATGTAGTCGGTGGAGGTCAGGGCATGCGTGCTGATGAAGTCGGCGATGGAGTCGCTGAACTGGGGACGGGGTCCGGGTGGTCGGTAGACGAGGGTGCCTCTGAGGGTGGAGTTAGGGTCTGTGTGGATCTGGAAGTGCATGTGTTCGGTGGTGCTGAGCGCATCGTCGGTGCTAGTCGAGACCCTGATACTGTTCTTGTGGACAATGGCGATTCCTTCTCCGACTCCGTTGGTGCGGTCTCTGTGGGTGATCTTGTAGCCGTCTGGGATGGCTATGGCGATGTCGGGTGCGGAGGAGCCGTTCAGCCAGGTCTCTGTCAGGAAGGTGACGTCCGGGGATGTTCTGTTGAGCAGGTCCCAGAGCTCGACGGCGTGTTTGCGTGCGGAGTAGGTGTTCAGTAGTATACATCAGAGGTGGTTGGGGTCTTTCTTGGCGGGTGGTTCGTCGGCTCGGAGGCTGGTGTAGCTGCAGTTCCGGCAGGTGAAGGGACCGTGTGTGCGTTTCGGGGTAGCCTTGAAGCAGGTATGGGTCCGTCCGGAGTTGAGAGCGTGCAGAGTGCTGGCATCGTAGTGGCGGCGGTCGTCGTGGCGTGTGCAGGGGCCAGGGGTTCTGGCGCTGGGCACGATCCGGGCGCGATCCAGGCACGGATGGGTGCAGACTGGCTTGCCTATGGCACGCCAGCGGCGCGGCCGCACAACGGCCGGCATACATGGGGAGATGGGAGGGAGGAGCAGCTGGGAAGCGGGAGGCGGGGGCAGCGAATTGGCAGTGGGCAGTCAGGGGGGCGCGGCTGCAGGGGACGCAGCGGCGGGGGCGGTGAGGGACGATGAAGGGCGCAGAAGGCAAAAAGGGCAGAGAAATACAGGAAAAACCAGTGTGACATAAGGCAAGAGGGCAGAGAAATACAGGAAAAACAAGTGGCACAGAAGGCAAAAAGGGCAGAGAAATACAGGAAAAATGAGTGTCACAGAAAGCAAGAGGGCACAGAAATACAGGGGCAGCTGAGAAACAGAAGGCAAAAATGGGCGGAGAGGCACGGGGGCAGCGAGGGGTACAGAAGGAAAAACCGGGCAGAGACATGGGGGCAGGAAGGGGTACAGAAGGAAAAACCAGGCAGAGACACGGGGGCAGCGAGGGGTCCAGAAGAAAAAACCGGGCAGAGACATGGGGACAGCGAGGGAAACAGAGGGAGGAAAACGGGCACGGACCACGAACAGGCAGCGGGGGAAGACAGAACAACAGCAGTCACAGACACAACACTGAAATACAGGCAATACAATAAAACAATACAGCGCAAGAGGAACAAACCTACGGCCTACCACTGGCCACCAGGTTTGAGGTGCAGGTGGTTGCCTGCGGGTGGTGAAGGGCCTCGAACTTCCTCAGCAGCAGCGGCAGTTGGGGCAGGGACACACAGGCGGTGCAGTGCGGAGGGGGAGCGACCTACCTGGTGGGGTCAATGCGTGTTCTGCGGTGAAAGTTGTGTATACTATTTATGACCTAATTACAGAAAGAAATCTAGACAGATTTTGCTGGACAGAAACAAGGTTACGAATTGATTGCATAAGTGTGCCAAAAGTCTTACTGCCATCAGGCTATTAAATAGTTTTGGCGATTGAGAAGGATAAGCGGGTGAGGGTCTAGTGATTATCATAAATCACTGACCAAAATGTACAAAAAGTAATAGAAGATGTTTATACTGATCTTGAAATTCTTTAAATTAAATTGATTGACTCACAAAAACTCTTTGGCATATATTCCTATGTTATAGACACCTGAAAAGCTACCCTATATCTTCCCAGGAGCTATTCAACCTTTCCCTCATCACACAAAATTAGAAATATATACCTTTCCGTATTCTACTGTTAAGTGTTTAAATATACTTAAACTTAAAAAGAAATATATACCTGCAAGAATTGAATGTTCACTTTGATGTAGCATCTGATCCAATACAATCAGAGTTTAAAGAGTCTTTGGCGCTAAATGACTTAAATATCTTGGAAATACGGCCTGTTGTCAAAGACGGCCACATGCAGGATATTATATGTAGCTATAATGATCTATGAAAGCTGGGGAGAGTATCTGCAGTGCGTGGATAGATCATATCAATCTATCGACTCCTTTGCTGGGAACTAAGGGCCTTATGTAGGTGGGCTTGCATTTACCACTTCATAAATACCGAATCATACCGATTCGGTATTTATGAAGTGGTAAATGCTATGTAGGTAATGAGTCGGTAATTATTACTGATTCGTTAAAATTCGGTAATTACCGAATCGGTATTTACCGATTCGGTAATGAGGCATACCTTCCCATTGATGGGAAGGTATGCCTCATTACCGAATCGGTAAATACCGATTCTGTAATGGGGGGAACACATGCAAGGGTGGCAGGGTGTCACAATGACACCCTGTTGCACCCCTGAAACGGCCATGTGTGCACATGTGGCACACATACATGCCCTAAGGGCATGTATGTCTGCCACATTGCACACTTGTAGGCGCTTTGAAATGCATTTCCACATCCATTCTTCATTTACCACCAACTATTAGTTGGTGGTAAATACCGACTCCAAACATCACCCACACACTCCCCCTACATCTCATTTCTGTATTCGGAATTTACCGAATCGGTAAAATTACCGAATTGGTAATTTTACCGATTCGGTAAATTCCGAATACAGAAATTGTCCCCCTACATACCAAAAGCCTAAATACCGGTCAGTAACGGTATAATTACCGAAAATCGACCGGTATTTGGCTACCTACATGAGGCCCTAAGTATCGCGCATAAAGTGAAGCCAGTAGAAGAGCCGAGGAGGCATGATCGCGACTGGCGTAAGTGGAAGTTAAGAGTGTGGCTCAAAAACTCCAATCTTGTGACAGTTCTGATTCTCAAGCGCTTGAACTCAATTTGTTGCTAATACAATAGAAACAAAGCTTAGAGTTAGTAAATGAAGAACTAGGCCACTGGCGAAAAATTCAAGCAGAGACTTAGAGAAAACAAAACAAGTGTTTCAATTGGAAACTAGCGCAACAAAAACAAAAATTACTTTAACCACAGCACAGGTGCAATAAAGAAAAAGCTAAAAATGAATGGCTGCGTCTAAATAAAGAATATACAAATCAAATAGCAGATACAAAAACAAGCTATTATGCCAAGAACATTTCAAATTCATTATTATATCTAAAGCAATCTTCACAACAATTACAAAACTGAAAGAGTAGAAACCCCATTGAGAGATAGTGCGTTATAAATTTGCAGATTTTTTTGAGAATAAAATATCAGTCTTAAAAATTCAGCTAAGTTCAATATGGCTTCCTTTCTGAGAACAGATCCTTATATAAAATATAGTCCTGAAGTCCAAGATAGTCTGAGGCATTTCTCGTTATTGGAGTTCTAATAATTCATGGTCCTGATAACAAGTAGTAAACAATAAGGTTCTGACACAGACATTATTCCTGCCAGGTTCTTCCAAGCATTGCATTTGAACTCACATCATCATGCTCGGGCAATCATTAATTTATCTCTAAAACTGATGGTGTTCCAAAAGAGTTACAGATTCGACCCCTACTAAAAAAGGAATTATGAAACCCAGAAAATGTGGAAAATAATAGGCCAGTATCCCAACTCCCATAATGACTAAAGTACTAAGTAGCCGGTTTTTAACCAGCCATCATCCTTTGGAAATGACAAAACCTACTGAAATATATACAGGATAGCTTTTGTGCAGGAATATTTGAGGATATATGCAGACAACAACTTTTCAGTAGCCCTAATCATGCTTGACTTATCAGCAACCTGTGACACCTTTGACAATCAGCTGCTGCTTTACTACTTTGATGGCTTCAGGATCAGAAGCATGGTCCATGCATGAGCAAAGAGCCTTTGACCAACTGGTCATCCCAAGGCACCCTGGGTTTTTGCAGGTCTGAGAAAAAAAGCACTGAATTCTGAAATACCAAAGACTTGGTCCTTTCAACTTTGCTCTTCAACCTAGACAAGGTCCCTCTGGTATATATGATACAATCTTTTGGTCTTACTTCCCTTATATGTATGGACAATACCCACATCTTTTTTGTGATTGATGGAAAATTAGACATAATGATGGAAAACATGTGCATCTGCATGACTATGATATCCATAGATGACCTATAATCAGTTAAAGCTGAACGGGGCTAAAACTATGATCTTGGCATAATTTCATGAAACATTAGTCTAGAACCATCTGTTTTGGCTCCTTTAGTAAGATCGACAACCAGTGCAGTCCAGGCCGTCAAGGATCTGGGGATGAAATAGAATAGAAGTACAAGTGAGCACAATGACATAGACCTGCCTATATCAAATACAGACTTTAAAACGGATAATGCATCTGTTTTCCAAGGAGCAAAGAATCCACATCATGAATGCATTTATATTATCGAGACTGGGTTATTGAAATGCCTTGTATCTCGACCTCCCCACAAAAAAAACAAGAAATCTTCATTTGATACAAAATGCAGCAGCTGGACTCATCTTTAACATCAAAAAGCCACTCTGCCTAGTTAATATGGCACTTTATGATCAAAGGATAAACCCACTATCTAAACAGTTTTCAGGTTGTAAACGAGGCCACAGCTTAAGCTCAAAGGAAGCTTTTCTCCCTGCTACCTCCTAGATGGAAATATATGACACTGAGAGGAAGAGCATTCTCTGTAGCAGTGGCCAGGTTATGGAACATTATGCCTGTCATCTTGTTAAAAGCCACATTTATGTGGGCCTTTTGAAAACTACTAAAGACATGTCTGCATTCCGCTTTGTAGCATTTGCTGTTGCCCTCTGCTGACCTCTCTTTATAGTATTTATAGGTCAGCATCTAGAAACCCATTCAGATGATATTCTGCAGTAAATATTTACAATTACAATATGTAAAATCAAATGCTACAGGAAAGAGAGGAGAACTCAAGGAAGATTCAGGTACCAATTCCCTCAATATTTTATTATTATCTGTTGCTGCTTTAAAATATACCCTGATTGTGTTGGTATACACTAACAATTTGTGGCGACCAAAAATATTTTGATGGTGTCCATCGTCATAACGTTTGACGTAGGTTGTTTATGCCGATGATCTGCTGTTGAGCTTCAAGTTCCATCTGTGTACTTTGTTTTAATAACTTCAAGATATACAGAGAAAGCAAACTGACATTATAACCTGTTCAATAAATAGGGCATCTTTACAAAGTCATCAATGGGCCATTG
Organism: Triturus cristatus; assembly: GCF_964204655.1. Lineage (NCBI taxonomy): Eukaryota > Metazoa > Chordata > Amphibia > Caudata > Salamandridae > Triturus > Triturus cristatus. The sequence goes on from NC_140590.1 coordinate 923,640,391, forward strand.
AACAATTGAACAAGGGTCACAAATCAGAAAAAGTGAACAAAAACTATTTCTTAATCCTTTCTTTTTTATGGGTGAGTAAATATCCTTGGGTGATGCCAAAGGAGACATAACTGAATCAAGATTAATTGTTTGATCTGTCAACACAGCAACTCAACTCATGAAATTATTGGTAGTCTGTCCTTTGGTTCACTCTTACTGAGAAACAGATTCCTGGGGATTGTGCAGCAATAAAAATAATAATGAAATCGTTAAAATTGTCTCCTACAATTAATGTAAATAAAGTGTTTTGGTTATTCAACGTAATAGTGCTCAATTGGATGGATGGAAGGTTAAATTGGCCTTTTTGGGATCTGACTTTCTTCCTTGCAAGTCGTAGCACATTTCATCCAGCTAAGTTCCGTTTGTAATTTTATCAAAGGGGTAGAGTTGTGTAATGGGAACGGATGCTGTTGTCAGACCCAGGAAGTTCTACCTTTCTGAAACAGGCATTTAAGAAACGCAAGTTTTACTTGGGCTTATACAAGGAGCCAGAGCAGTACTCTCCAGCAGTGTTAGTGAGGTTCTCTCTCCTGCATCTGGATACTTGTCCAACATCCTAATTCTGCCTTATCTGTTAACTTGGTTATACTGACTAAATTAACTTTATAGGCATACTGGGTAGATTTTAGGTACTTCCACTGGTCCCGTCTCTCCTTATGTTGACATCTTTCTTGCAAAATTGACATATTTATTTAATTAGAGTGGAGCAGAAGTGGCTGAAGGAGTGTATGAGATCTGCTTTAGTCATTTGAGGAGGAAGTTACACTGGTCTTGGGTTGCTGCTGAATAGTTAAATCCAAACGATATTTCAGGACAACCACAATTTTCAATTATGAGGAACATTTAATTGTAATGAATTTAGTAGAAATTGTTTATATTTTTCTGGTCATTCTGAAAATCCAACTAAAAGTGCAGGTATGTATGTATGTATGTATGTATGTATGTATGTATGTATGTATGTATGTATGTATGTATGTATGTATGTATATAGTACAAACATAGCCAAAGGCAGTGGAGCTCTGTACAGGATCAAAGACTATTTCGTATATTTTGCCAGCACACCATTCCAGGGTCAAAGTAATTGAACTGTATAGATCTCTTTTCATATTTTTTGTGCTGATTAGTTGGACAAGATAGACTTGACTCGCAGAATTCCTTTCTTTCCCCTGAAACATGGCACATTTCTGTTTTACTACCCTTCAACGTCATCCGACTCAATAACTTCCATGTGTTTATTTAATTCTTTCAGTTATGCATTTGGAAATGTTTTTTCTGTCCAGCTGCTGCTATTGCAGCTTGTTCACACCTGTGAACTTTTGTTTTACCAGAAGAGAAGTGGCAATGAATGCAAGGTGTGTATTATTTAGCTGAGGCTAGAAGTAGAGTTAAGGCAAGATTAAAAAGAAAAAAACTTAAGAACTTTAATGTAGGTATACTTTTATTTAAATGCATATTCCTTATACAAGCAGCAAGTATCTGCAGGTATTCATGGACCAGATGGAAATAGTAGTTTTGCATTTGCTAATCTTTTGATTTGAAAAAACACATGGTTTGTGACTGTAAAATGGCTTCTTTCTATTACCTAAAACCCCAAAGCTTGCCCTACTCCAAAATTGGGTCTTGTGATCCATTCCAAATTGCAATTGCGAGGAGTCATGAAAGTAGGGTTCCTTCCTAATTGCAAGTTGCCATTGTATGTATGAATGGTTTGCAACTGCAACTGTTAAAACTATTGATCAGTTACTGACACATGAAAGTGGATGCTAACTGATTCACAAGGTGATGGTATCCTCTCCTGACACCTTCTCCTTTCTGAATCCTGTTGGGTGACCTTGAGGGGAGCAGGCAGTGGTCTGATCACCACTGCCTGATCCTAAAGATATATTCCCAAACAGGAAACTTAAAAAAAACTATTTTCATTTTGGACCACAAACAAAGGGGTGGTGGTCAACTGTTCCTTGCAGGCGACCATCTCCATGTTTGTAGATAATAACGTGGGGTTACAACTAGTAGTCAGCCAAATTAATATTCATTAAGCAGTTTGTTCTGTGCCCCCCATGATGCAATCTATTTGTACATAGTTTCCATCACATAATCAGATAAGGAAGAAAAAGTCAGTGTGAAATTTGTGACTCTTTTCTTTAGTACATCGGGCTCCATGTTCTTACAGTCTACGAAAAGATGTATTCTTTCTTGTGGTCGGTGCCATCCTTCTGTCCCATGCAGCCAGTGGCCTTCTACAAATTGACTCCTTATATTCATGAAAGTTAGATTGCCAAAAAAGTCTAAGAAATCAAAAGTCATGTTTCTAAGTAGAAAGAAACCTAAAACTAAGACCATATTCTGTAGGTCGAATCCCCTTAACCATGTGTCCATATTGTTAACTGGGTGCACAATCTACCAAGTCCTTGTCTTGATCCCCAGAAAGTTTGTGCTTGCACGTTCCAATGGCTCATGAGAATGGAGCTCTCTGTCACTTTGGAAAAAAAAATATTGACAAACCAGCAAGCGCTATGCTATGATTGTACGGGTCAACATTTGTAACATCTGATGCATATGGCAGGGGATTGTTGAGAAGTCGCCCACAAATACAGCTTTCTGCAGATTATTGGCGAAACCAACTTTATCACCAGTATGCGTGCTCCATCATAAATTAGCTCCGCCATATATAACATTTCAGAATTTGATCATACAAGTTCTCTTTTGCGTTGACATCTGGCTTGATCTCAATTCTCTTTTGACTGAAATAACAACTGAACAGTTTGAGATGTGGGATCTAGAGCATACACTCTGATTTGTAGCTTAATAGAAAACCTTTTTTTCTGTGGTGATTACTTATTTCTTTCTGTAGTCTGTGGAAATCAATAACTATGATAAAAACACTGTCCAAAGTATTGTATCCCTTCATCTGCAGATTAAACACCCTTGAATTTATCAAGATTGCCATCTGTAAAGTTGTGTCAACTAAATTGTCACCTGACCTCAAAGCACATTTGCTTTTGATTGACAGCTTCTATTTAAGAAGACTGCTTAATTTGGATGGTCTTATTCCCTTTCAGACGCAGTCACATAAAGGAGAATACCAACTCACCACAAGGCGTATTTTAAATTATAGTTTATACTTACTGAATTACCTATAGTTTTCCCTATTCTTCATATTTCATACCAGATTTCAGAGTACACATAGTAGTAGTGAATATGAAAGTTCATTCTATATTAGACCGCATTTCCTGAAACTAAAAAAATACTATAGGACAGCATTTCTGATTCTTGGATTCAATTAGGGGCCTATTTCTGAGATGGTTTGCATTGTGTTTGAACCATGCAACGTGGTCCATGCACAGCACAAACCTTAACTAAGATTTATGAAGCCACGCAAGCCCATTTGCATGGCCCTGCATGGCTCCATAAATCTGGAGTAAGGAAATGGAGCGCAAATCACTGGCTTGCCTTACTGTGACCTGGGAAGGTGTTCCATGGGGGTTGCGTGGGTTTACCCACACAACTCCCATGGTTTATGATGCATTCCGAGATTTAACAAAACTGGTAGACCTGGGAATGCGTCAAAAAAATGCGCGTTGCCAGGAGAGTATAACGAGGAGAAGTATCTTTATTTCTCCTTTATACTTCCTCTTTCTATGTGTGCTGCATTGTTCAGCACACATCAAAAGAGGAATATGCCTCTCAGGATTGTTTTTGTTGATGAAGGTGTCCCTTCCTGCAAAAAAACAATCCTGCATGCAACACAGGTACCCTAGAACAGTGGTGCAAGAGTGCCTGCCTCGGTGCCAGGCTGCCAAAAAGATGCCAGCACAGGGGAAAATGCAGGAATATGCCATATTGCCTAATTGTAGTGGATGATTTTTTTCTCTGCAAAGTTTTATAAAGTTTATTAAACTTTCACTTTGCAGAAGTTGAAAGTTTTAGCAAATATAGCAAAACAACGAACGCGAGAGGTACTTCCAAACAAACGTTTTTTCTGAAGCATAATTTGATGAAAACCTTTTGATGTGAGAAATCTCCAACCCAAGGTGGGGTTTGAATGAATTTTGATTCCATAAAAAATACTTTTACATATATTTCTTTTAGCAGTTTGAACTTCACAATATTTCCAAAGGCACCTTCCTGTCCTTTCCCTGTCGTGCAGTGCTTCGCAGCAAGGTGACTTGTAAATATCATTCACAGTTAATTCTAAGCTCAGTCCATTGGAGCACTGCTGGTAAATTCAGACTTACTTGTAATTAACACTTGCGATTGGACACACACTTAAGTACACTGTTAAATTAAGACAACAGCCTCTCTAGTACACTTGTTCTTTTTGGACATTTCAATAAGAGATAGCTTTAGAAAACAAAATGTTAGACTGTAGGGAGACATGTTGGTGTTATTGTGAGTTAGGACTGAGCACCTCAACTGCCCAACGGTAAATCCTTGCCCCATCGTTGGTAGCTTGTCCTGATAAGGAAGGCAAACATAAGATAATAGGCATTCAGGTGCTGCTTTTAACCCCTTCCATGCCCATGACGGAATGGTTCCGTCATGAGCATCGGTTGCGCTGTGCTCATGACGGAACCGTTCCGTCATGGCCCCGCCCGCGCTCGAACCCTTCAGCACCGCGGGGGAATTCCCGCCGCGCTGAAGGGGTTAATTACCAACCAGACAATAATAATATAACAAATAATAATTACACCCACAGCACTACACAGGTTTATCTGAATAAAACAAATAGAAATCAAAGAGCAATGTAAAAAGATTAAAAATATTTACAGTATCCTTTGAGGAGTTGATTAGGACCTAGAATGCACGCCACGTGGCCAACCTCTGCACACAGTTTGACAGCAGCTATGAGTTTGCTTACACAAGGATGGAAAATTGGAAAATTTCAGCATAATTGTACTAAGCAGAGTTTCTTCATATTTTCATCCAAAATTGCAATGTATAGTGTAAAGATTTCCTGGCAGCCCACCACAACAGTTACCAGTGCTCCTAATGGTGTTCAATCAAAGAATGCAGCCTGCATCCACCATTTTCTGCTACGGTTCATTGACATACTGCCCAGGGGCTCCATTATAGAGTAAATGATGTATGGTGATTTAGATCCAGGGCAAACTTGTCAAAGTGATGTAGAGGTAGATGGATGCTGAAGGTGCTTCACACTTTATTTAGCTATTAGTAGTTTTAAAGAGATTTCCCTGACATACAAACCACGTGGATTTGAAACTTGGTATACCTTTATTAAAAACAGGGTGGTTTTCTAAGGAAAGGATTGTACTTTCAAGCTCAGAAAGAATTATGATCTCCAAATCATCTAGTGGGACTAACCTGGAAGCTTAATTCACAAATGACTCCAGGACAGTAGCATATGATTTGTAGTAGCCCTCAGTAAACTGCAATCATCAGGTTACTAAAGCACCAAGCTGTACGTGGTACCAAAAAAGGCTGACATGAGAGTGGATACAATTGGACAGAAATTGTGAGTTCCCTCGTGTTAGACCTGGCATCCTTGGCATGGTTTCCAGATAAACCTTTGCCTTCAGGCCTCCTGTTTTTGCTGAATTCGTTGTTGCTGGCCTTAGGACTCTGTGCACTTTACCACTGCTAACCAGTGCTAAAGTGCTCGTGTTCTGTGCTGATGACATGGTAACTCTAACTTATACCCAATTGGTCAATTTAATTTACTTATGAGCCCCTAGTAAAGTGCACTACTTGTGCCCAGAGCACGAAAATTATATTACTAGTGAGTCTGCAGCACTGATTGTGCCACCCATTTAAGTGTCCCTTTACACATGCCTCATGTGTGCACAGTTTTAAACTGCCATTTCCACCTGGCAAAATAAACGTTTTGCCCGGACCAAACCTTCCTTTTTAATACATATGTCATCCCTAAGGTAAGCCCTGGACAGCCCCATGGGAAGGGTACAGTGTATTTAAAAAGTTGGGAATGCAATTTTAAGTTTTACATGTCCTAGTAGTGAAAAACTCTTAAAGTTGTTTTTCTCTACTGCAAGGCTTATCTCTCCTATAGGATAACATTGGAGTTGCCTTATTATTTTTTATAAGTGTAATTTCCAAATAGAAAGAGATAAATAGTTCATGTTTGATGTCTCTGGAATCCTAATTTAAAATCCTAACTTATGGTGAAGTAGGATTTTAAATTGCTATACTATAAATGCCAGTTTTAGAAATGTGGCTTTTTTTTTGTCTTAGCTATTTGGTGCCTTCCGATCCTGTCTCTGGTCACATGGCTGGGTGTAGTTGTCAGTTGGGCTTTCTGTATTCCTTCTAGGCAGCCACACATAATGGGAGCTTAGATATGACTGATGTGCCTTCACTGACAGGATGGGAGGAAGGAGCCTTGCACAGTCCCACTTACACTTGAGTAAGTAAGTAAGTAAAGTTTATTATTTAGTTAATTAAAACCATAATAATTTTACTGCATAAGTCAACTTTGATAAACAAAACAGTGAATTAAAATCAGTTCTTCAAACCAGTATCAACATATAATATCTCACAGTTATAAAATCTTCAATTGTCAATAAATACTCTCTGGAGTCCTATGAAGTTATGTCTAGAACATGTAAGACCAGTATTTAGATTGGGACCGGCAGTTATAAAACCCTCAATTAATAGGTAGCAAACTTGTTAACTTCGTTTCTGGCAAAAGTTGGTTGTAATTAGATAAATGAGTCTCTAAGTCTTCTATATTACCGGGTTTAAACAGTCATTGACCCTGTATGGTCCTTAGGATCGTAATCATACAGATCAGTTGCTGCTGGCAGTGCTCCTTCAGTGAGCTGACCCTCTCATAGTGGCTTAGATTTCACAGCCTGATTGTATATGTGAAGGAACTTAACCAGTTTGCAGTTCATCTGAGGGTCAGTGGATCAAGCCCTTTAACAATAGCAGTCCTGCAGGACCGTATTCCTCTTTCCAGGAATGCTTTCCTTAATAAAGTGACACATGCTGGATAAAGTTTCTGGCAGATACATATCAGGTGGATGAGATCTTCCTTTTGACTGCCGCAAAACACATTTTAGGGTCGATGTTTTTCAAACTTGGAGCATCTGAAAGTGAGGGATACTTTCCAAACCGCAGTACCATTAGCAGATTTTTGAGAAGGGCCGAGAAAGTTAGATCGAGTTAAGCCTCTGGTTTGAGGACTTTATAGTTGTTGAGTTCTGTTTAGGAGTGGGATCTTCAGCTAAAAATGCTTTTGTCCAATAATAGAGAATGGAGTTTTGCAGCTTTGTGTAATGCTAGCTTAAATGTTGAGAATGGCAGATTTTTGTTCCAGAGATCCAAAGTGCTAGTGGATTTAAGTGCATTCTGCAAAAAAAGAGTGCGTAGTGATTTTTTCCCTTTCTCAAGTTCTAACCAAAGTGCCTTGTTAAGTCTAGAGTTTTCCAAGTTTTGTTTTATGCAATACCAAACCTTTATAGAGGAATAGAGTCTGCCCAGTGTTTCATTCATTAGGCCGAATTCCAGGCGTATTTTTGCCAGCGAAGCAGTTTGAGGGAGTTTAAAAACCTTTTTGAAGATACTAGTTGTTAAGATATTAAGAAGAGTTGAGTCTTTTCCATGAAGGCCTGTGCTCACATATGTTAGAGTTGGAAGTGTTTTGGCTGTTATTACCGAAATCAGTGGTTTGAATGATGGGCCCTCCAGTTTTGTTCCTAATGACTTGTAAGCAAAAGTTAATGCATTTGCCAGTTGAGCCATGTTGGTTTTTTGTTCACGATGAGTTAGTTTATTGTCAATGTAGAATCCCAGATATTTGTAGCTAGACACATGCTCCAAAGATTTACCTTTTAGCCAGATGTACCGATGGACCGGCCGATTACTCATAAGCATTGTTTTTGTTATGTTGATTTCTAACTTATTTACGGTTAGAAATTCTGCAAGTTCACTTAATAATCTGGTTAGACCAATCTTAGTTAAACTGAGTACGACGACGTCATCAGCATAGGCAAGGTGTAAGAGGGCTAGAGTACCAAGATGCGGAGAATAGGAGTTAATTGTATTAAGTTTTACAGACAGGTTGGATGTGAATAGATTACATACATGTGGAGCCAACACACATCCCCTCTTCAGGCCCCTATTTGTGAACAGTTTTCTTGAAACTCTAGAGCCGTCCCAAAGTTTGACTCTTACCCATGTATCCGTATAAAATAACATTAATCTTTTTAAAATTGTTTCTGGGATATTCCATGCTCGTAGTTTGGCCCACACTATTGAACGCAGCTTTTAAATCAGTAAAGCAGAGATGCAAACTCCGTTTGTTTTTCTTACCTTTCTCTGCTATTAGGGAGATAGATAAGATATTGGAAATAGTTCCAATCCCCTTTCTAAAGCCCATCTGATTTTTAGGGCTCAGGTTGAGTTCTTCAGACCATTTGACCAAATCCTACAGGGTCAAGGAGGTAAAGTATTTTGATTCAACATCCAGTAATGCAATAAGTCTGTAGTTAGATTGATTATTTCATTCTCCTCCTTTGTATATTTGTGTTATAATTGATCCTTGCCAGCTGTCAGGAATTTGATTTAGAAACCCAACTTCAGCGAAAAGGTTCTCTAGTTGAGTGCTCCAAAAACTGGGTCATGTTTAAAGATGGCTTGGGGCACACCATTGGGCCCTGAAGGAGCTCCGTCTCTTTTGCTTTTGTTTATTAGACTTGTTATAGCATCCGCTGAATAAGGGAATAGTTTATGTCAGATTCCCCTTGTTGTCCAAGGTTCCCGTTCATGCCCTTTGCGTGTATGGGATGGTCACCAACATCTAATTGATGAAGATAACTTGGGAGGACCTGCGGTACTTACTTACTTACTTATACTTGAGGAAGCTGTGTACTGTCATCTCCCAAAGGTCTGCATACCCCCTGTGGTTAGTCTGGAGACAGGGAAGGGAAGGCAAGGCAGGGCATCTGAGCACTTCAACGGCATGCCTCCTAAAGCTTCTCCCCACTCTGTATAAAAGAAGGTCCTCAGATACCAACTTTTCAGTACTGTTCTGGAACTGTAGATACTCTGACAGGACTGTGGTGTTGCTACAAGGAATGCCAGTCTGCTGGACTGCTGCTCTCAAGGAACTGCTGCTTTGCTGTGCTGACCTGCTGCCCTCCGGCCTTGGTGAGAAGGACCAGCATCTCTGGATCTCTCAACCCAGAGTGACTCCAAAGGCAGGTTGGCTGGCCTCCTGATCTGAAGTATCAGGGACACAACAGGCTTCCAACAACCATGCACCTGAACTCTGCTATCTGTGAGTCTACCCTGCCAAGTGGTGTCAACCCAGTCCTGGACCCTTGGAAGTAGACTTAAGGTGCTTTACCAGCCACTGTGGTACTATCAAAACCAACCCATCTCCTCTGCTATATGGCACAACTCCCAACAGAATCAACGTATCTCTGCTATTGCGGGGATTGTACCCATCAAAAAGACTTGTATAACTGCCGCAGCCCGCATCGCCTTTCTACAGGCACTGCACGACATATCCTTGGTGCTGGCCTTCACATTTCTCATTGACAGCAGCCTCAACTATGATGCTTGACTCCCCATCGCAGCCTTGCAGCTCTTCGGAACCGATGCATTACCCCGACTGCGCTACACATCCTCGACGTGGACTTCACATCGCAAAGCCCGTCAACGGGATCTTCGATGATGATGCAGGTCCTCACCCAGCAGCCTCGCCACAGCTCAGAAACTGATGCAACGCTCCGCAAACCGGGATTTAAGGTATTCTGTTCAGCGGGCCTAACCGGGTCCCTGTAGCCGGCCCACGCTCCATCGTGGTTGACCTGAACTTGTAACTTTGTCCCAGTCTGGCACGTGCAGATATCCACAGTTGGCTCTTCACACCTTTCTGCACTATTTTCCCTAAAACAGTGTTCAAATTCAATATCTCCGGTTCTACTAATTGTCTTGTTTTATTTATTAAATTAAGCTCTATCTTTCTAACCTAGTGTGGGATTTTTTTGTGTGGTGTTTTCACTATATTACTGTTTGAAGGGTTGCATAAATACTTTACACATTTCCTCTACGTTAAGCCCGACTGCTCTGTGCCACGCTAATAGGGGGTTGAGCACAGGTTAATTTGGGGCTTGCTTGTGCCTCACCCTAACTACGACTGTGGTTGCTGCTTGACTAGGGCTCACAGCCCAGGCAACCAGTAACCAATTTCTAAAACCTCAGCTAAACTTCTGTATGTACAATGTGGCACTAAATTTACCTGACAAGCCACCAAAATGCTGTCAGTGGATGATTAGCACTCTTGAAGAGTGTGGATTTAAAGCCTGGCCATTGTGGGACATGTTTTAAAAGCACATGATTTGCAGATGGAGCCTATTATTGTGTGACATATTTAAACTTGTTTATGAAGTGGACTGAATTGGAGTGGGAGATAAAGTTGGCTATGCCTGCACAGTATTGCGGTATAAGAAACGTGTTGGCTGAAGATGCATGCAGACCAGAGGGCTAACCACATCATTTTGCTGCAGTTTTGTGGTAGTGGGTTGCTGTCAAGCGGAGCAAGGAGGTATTGGAGATAGTTTCATATATACTGTGCCTAACATCTTTAAAAGGGTGACTGGACTTGCTTCATAAAGGCATTGCAATGTTTTAGTGCCTAGACAGAGAAGATGGTTCCACAGAATCAAGGCTTTTTCAAGGGTAGGGATGTAAGTAGAAGTGCCATTTTACAGCACATGCCTCTATTTTGTAAATATATTTGATGTTTGACTGGAATGAAGGATGTCCAGTGCTATAGATATCCCTCTTGCCAATGCAAAGTTGCTTAAAGGAGGATCGTCTAACCATATGTGCCCATTAAAAATGAGGATGACTGGCTGTTTTTATCATGTAGCCAAGGTGTATTCATTATGTGACTGCTATCTGGTATATGGTTTGATAGTTTTGCAGTAGGTAGAGTGGTGCTCTTAGAGTTGGTTTGTGTAGTGTAGGGGCTGCAGGATAAAGATGATGGTAGCCTAGAGTATCGGTGGAAAGCTGAAGTGCCAAAAGTGGCCTTGGAGTGCAATTGTGGTAATGTAGGCACTTCTAGATACTCGGTTCTCTTGAGGGATGAGTAATAGAGTGCAAGATATGATCAATTTCAAAAAGTCTTACGTCATGAGTGGAGGGTCGAACAACTTGGGCAGATCTTCATAGACTGGATTCTCTTCTATTCTCTGCAGGTGAGGAGCTTGGCTTTAGTTCAGCTGATTTTCAGATTTTTCAGGCCATACATTAAAATTATAGCTCAAAGGGAGTGGTAGGTGATCAATCCTTAGACACCATAAATCAGTGAGCAAATAAGCTGTTGTAAATGGGGGCAGAGTGGTCATACTGAACTTTGAGAGAGGTAGTATGTCTTACTTAATTCCACATTCCTTCATCCTCTGTAGGATGAAGTTGATGATTCGTGGCAACTGTATTTCTGTTGGCTATAGTATTTGGACTGTCCCATATATAAATCCTGGCAGAATCAATGCCTCTGCTAGGATAGACACCAGTAGGTGGTCATTAAGGACATTGTTTTCATCCAAGTAGTTGGGGATATGAGCGCAGGTAGTCTCAGTTTACCCCAAACATACTATATGTGATTGATTAGTAGTTGAATCATTCGATTGGGTCAATGTGCTTGATGATTTGTTTAATGTATTATGTCTTGAGGTTGCTTGGCTAATGTATGACGTTAAAGAATTGCTGATGAATGTTCTTGTTGCAAATGCAATGATTGTGGTGAGGAGGATATCCTGGAAGGCTTTGTGTACACAAGATTCCAGCAGTGTGCCACTCAGACCTTGAACAGGTCCTTGAATTAGGAGGCAGGAAGTTGTTCAAAGTTGCACTGTTTTTTTCTGTCTTCCTGCTGACATCATCTTGCGACTTTATGTTCCAGAGTCTTGGCTCTTGAGAAATAGAAGTGTATGAGGGCATCTCAGTAGGATTGGCATTGAGGAATTTTGTGTCTGTGCACTCCTGATTTGTGTCAGTGCATCCCAAGTTATGGAAACTTGAGTGGCGTACCTTGGATGAGATGTTTGCTTTGGAGATCTGTGAGTTAATTATTTTTTTGCTTTTTTTGATGATTTGTAAGTTATTGTGTGACATTGGAGGCATAGTTCATCATTTGGGTTTTTTAATTTCTTTTCATGTCACTCGCTATCAATATTAGCCATGGGGTGGGTGAACACTCTAATACAAGGAACCCATAGAGGTGTATCTTTGTTGAAGTACGTTAGCTAGCCAGTAAAATAGTTACTTCACTTCTGTTATGTGTTTGGTTGGTGAGGAAGTAGATATGTGTGTTTCGATTGCAAGTGTGTTACACTTGGTCTATGGTTTTTGTTGTTATAGTAGTACTGCAAATGGGCAGGTTGATAATAAAGGACACAAAATGGTGGTCAGATTTCCTTTAGGGTGTGTTCAGCTGAATGGTTTGATTAGGAAAGAGGCTTTAGCTTTAAACCACAGCCTACTTTGTAACATGACTCTGCAACTCACATCAGGTGCGGTCAGCCTTTAAGTTTGTTTAACATGGATTCCAAACTTTAATGGTTTGTGAAGATTCGCATGCACACTTGCCACCAAGGACTACATGCTGTATATGAATATATGCCCTTTACTAACAACTTTAAATGATGTGGGGACTTATGGAGTAATGTGAAGACTGGTATGATGTTGTTTGAGATCGTGTAAGTCATTTCACCAATGATGTCATCAGTGATATCATATAACATGTCATGAGTGGTGTACTATGTGAGATCATAAGTAGTGCATGATGAGGGTACAAGTTATACTTAGTTCATCAAAATACAACTAGTAAAGTTCAGTGCTTTTTGTTATTTCAGCACCTAAATATAATGTCAATTTAACCTTTGCTTTTCAGTGAATTTCTAGGGTTTTTTAAATGTAAGTTAAGGCCTTATTACCATACCCATGTTAATCAATCAACCAATCAATCAATCAGGGCCTTGTAAAGTTCAGCTACTCACTTGTGAGGGTCTCAAGGCACATGTCACTTTAATTTTTGTTTTATATATATGTATATATATATATATATCTCAATTTAGAAAAGTGCCAGGACAAAGCGTCAATACATGAGTGAATTGGAAATCAACAAAGGACAATGCTTGGTACATAGTCATTATTGCATAGCAAGAGCAGTGGCCATCTTGAGACATTTTACTAGTTTGAACATACTCGGTCTTATCTAATGTGAAACTACATTGAAAAAGACAAAAAGAACAGAGAGAAACAAACTTCCACATGTCCCCTCGCGCACACATGTTGTGTGGTCATATGTAAGAGTACATGAACAATGCCTGCACGCGACACTAAACATATATTACACAGTAGGTGTATAGGATCGCCAGCGACAACTTAATTGACAATTTGACTTGTTTGTTGGGACACACTTGAGGATACCCTTCAGCTCAATTTTAGGTGTAGTACCCTTTTCTGAAGGCACTAGTCATAGGTGCATGGAGATCCAATATAGTGCCTGACAGTGACCCCACAAGACAGTGTTTTGTGTCTATATGGAACTCGTATTACGAGCGCGGTTGATGCTCCTGGTGGTATGGATGACTTTGGACAGAAGAATACTAGTGACGACCTAGTGTCTGAGAGTACCACTAGAGTCAAGTGGCCGCAAGTGACTGGACGTGTGTCATGGGACAGCTAGAATATCGGCTGTGCCTGCTGTTGAGGGGAGGTGAGAAGGTGATGTACATACAGGAAAGGCATGGCAGTCAGCAAGAAAATGCCACACAACTATTGATGTGCCTGAAACAGTGCACATGGAAAACAAATCCCAGAGAAACATGACAAAATACTATATCAAGAAAAAGTAAATAAACCAAATGGGAAGTTTCTTAGCTGGAGAGTGTAGATCACCTGATGGATGTTTCTGAAGAAAAGGGTGGGGAACCCGTGCTAGTTCATCAGACCAATTCGAAGGGTCACGTCCTTTCCGCTGGGGAAATAGACAGAAATGACACGTAAGAGAAGAGCAAAAGACCCCAGGTACAAAAAGAAACAATCTATGGAGGTCTGCAAGACAATAACGCATCAACCGATACCATACAAAGATGCTGAAGAAAACGAGGTCCCTGGGTACTAGCAAAAAACTAAACAGATGAAAAATGGAAATGAAAATAGGCACCTAGAAACTGGCTGGGGAGAGAGAGCAAGGGAGGGGTACATATTACTCCTCCTGTAGATGGATTACCATCTCTTCATCCATGTGGTGACCCCCGGGATGGTGGGTCCCAAGACCCATGATATGCCTGGATTCTCTCTTCCTGAGTTTGAGTACCCTATTGCCTCCTCTGCTGTTGACTACAACTTGTTCGATAGCATAGTAGCTAAGTATGGAGGAGTCTGAAAAGTGGTGTGTTTCGAAGTGCCTTGCTATCAGGTAATGTTGGCCCAGATTCGTGATGGCCCTCATATGTTCAATTACTCTCTTTTTGGCCATAAGAGTGGTGCTGCCTATATATCTGAGATTGCAGGGGCACTCTAAAACATACACCACAAAGCTGGAGCTATAAGTGAGGAACTGTTTGATGGGAATGTTGGCACATTGATCTGGTTGGGGTTCTGTTTTTTCATGCGGCTGCTGTGGCACGCTTTGCAGTGGCCGCATGGGAAAAGCCTCTGTTCGTTAATCCCCCTGCTGGAGTCACTGGCATTGATGTCACTGTGGACCAGTGTGTCCCGTAGGCTGCGTCCTTTTCTAAAGGTAATTCCTGACCTATCATGGAGGGATGAAGCTATGATAGGATCTTTGGTGATGATGTCCCAGTTTTTAGTAATCATTTTCCGAATCTCTCTGGAAGTCCCACTAAATGTAAGTATGACCCAGGAGGCATTGTCCTCCTCAATTTATCTAGTGTCAATGGTGTTATTCTCCAGGTTATGGTTCTGTTAATCTTTTGGACTTTGTCCATAGCCCTGCGAAGTACCCAGGTAGGATAACCCCTTTCCCTGAATCTGGAAATCATGGTCCCCTGTTCATTTTCGAAGGCTAACTCAGAGCTGCAATTGTGCTTGGCCCTCAAAAATTCCCCATAGGGAATACCCCACTTCAAGGTATCCAGATGGCTGCTCATGGCATGCAATAAGGTCTTACTGGCAGTAGTTTTGCGGTATAACCTTGTGTGAATCTTGTTGTTAATGATTTCCACCTTGACAAGGTACTCCACTTCCTTCCTACTCATTTTGCTGGTAAGTTTGAGATTGCAGTTGTTGGGATTGAGACGTCACTGGATTCATACTCCGTACCCCTCCAAATCACAAACAGGTCATCAATATACCTAAGCCACAGAACCACCTTTTTGAAATCATTCTCAAGTCTGGAGTCTCTTCTGATCTCATCCTCCCATGCCCCCAGGAACAGATTGGCAAGGCTGGGAGAAAAGCATGTTCCCATGGCGGTCCCTACGATCTGTTTGTAGATACTACCATTGAACAAGAAGAATTTGTTTTAAGGCAATATCTGATCATGTCAATGAGCATACTGTTGTGTTCCATGTGCCATATAGGTCTTCAGGACAAGTATTTGGCACATGCAGATATCCCTTGTTCATGTTACATAATAGCATACAGGGAGTTGACATCCATGGTGATAAGCAAGAATTCGTTCTGCCAATGAACATCACTGATTTTGTCGAGAAAGTCTTTTGTGTCACTGACAGAGGATGTTCGGGTGATGACCTGGTCCCTGAGAAAGTGATCTACATATCTGGACACATACACATTCTCTAGTAAGCTGCCTCTGGAAAATACGATTGGTTGGTCTGCCTGGGGATTGGATTTGTCTTTGTGCACTTTTGGAAGAAGGTAAGAAGGTACAGAACCATGTTTTTGCCTTTGTGCGCACTCCACAACTGTTGTTTTGTTTATATATAATATTATGCACTAGCACTTTGTCACCTCCCCCTTGTTAGTTCAAAGAAATACAAGGATAATTAAATTGAGAGTATATGAATTTTAATATACAAAAATATAAGGTTGCTGAATTGAGAGAAACATCTTATGAATTTAGGAAGGAATGACTTGTTTTATAGCAAAGAGAAAAATTATTTTTAAATATAAAAAATTCTATATGCACTAGCACTTTGGAAATGTTCTGTAGCACTTTAACTAAGCCATTATCACATTGGAATGAAATGTATTTACATTTTTAGTCAGCGTATAAAGAGAGGGTATAAAAGTGGATTATAAAGCATTATACATAAAAACTATAGATATTTGCAAATGTATTTATTCACGTTTTGGAAAAATCTGTAAAGCAGTGATAATTATACACTGTATATAAAAGTTTATTGAAATGCTTATATAAATGCACTTGCATGAAAAATAAGATGAAATCTAACAGCAAAAAACCACTCCAAAATGGCGCTCACTTTTACTGTAAAAATAAGGCTCAGATGTGCATTCAGATTGTCCTTTGTTAATGTCTATGTTTTAACAGGATGTGTATTTAAAGTTTAAAACAATTGCACTATGCATCGGAACAAGAGACTGCCGGAACGCGTGGATGCCATCATTTAAATAAATATGGAGTAAACTGCCCCCCTTTGGAGTGCTGGATTATTTCTGTGTGCAAAAAGAACATGCAATTGAATATATATATATATATATATATATATATATATGAAAACGATTCTTTTGCCTCGCGGCAAAAACTGTAACAGAAACGCACTCACTCGTGTTCAGAAGTCAAGGCGGCTTTATTTTAGATATTTGCCGTACCCAACTCGTTTCACCTTAACAGAAGGCTTGTTCACGGGATAGTGCACCATAGAAGAAAGACATCTTTTATTTCTAATTGCACACAGTTACTTCCTGTTTTTTTTTCAAGTGCATTGTGGTTCGTGTAGTTTAACTTCTATGAAAACTTGCTAATTGCAAGTTTTATAAATAAAATTAAATGTGCTCATATTTCGAATTCATCAAACACAGTCAACAAGCCAGTAATTGATTTCTTAAAAGCAAATACCCAAGTAAAGTAATTTAAAAAAGTTTGCAAAGAATAACGAACTAAGAACGAGGAGACATACTTAATAAAATAACAACAACAGAAGAATCAGACAGACCATAAACAATAAGATTGATAACAACGTACAGTGCAGAGAATAAGAATCTGATAAAAATCATCAAAAAACACTCGGGAATTCTACAGCTGGATCCTACATTAATAAAAATCATCGATGACCATCCTAACGTAACATATCGCCGGCCCAAAAACATTGGAGATAAAATTGTCCATAGTCATTTCCAGGAAGCACCAATAACAACATGGTTACAAAGGGAAGGCTTCTGGCCGTGCAAACATTGCAAAGTGTGTAAAATCGCAACACATCAACGAGAAATCAACATCAAAAAGGGCACTAAATGGAAAATCAGACAACATCTTACTTGCAAAAGCACCTATGTAATTTACATGGTAGAGTGTCCATGCAAGATGCGTTAGCAGCACAACCTTCGAAGTGAAGAAGAGAATTCTGGAACATGTCCGAGCTACAATACGTAAGGATCGCTCAAATGTTATAGCAAAGCACATGGAAAAATATCATGATGGCAAATGGGAATCATTAAAATACTGGGCCCTGGAACAAGTCCCACAATCAGAGAGAGGAGGTGATCGCAAAAAAATCTTGCAACAAAAAGAATCAAGACACATTGTAACATTTAGAACCCTAGACCCTAGAGGTCTCAATCAAAATGAAGAACTTTATGTACACCTCTAAAAAAAATTTTTTTTAAAAACATTCAAAAGAAAAAGAAAAACTGAAATGGAAAACCAACAAAACACTCGCTAGAGAGTTGGAAAATAAAGTTTGGAAGTAAACACAGTAAATACTTTTTGAATCAGACCAGGGTACTCAAGTGGAATTCACCTCTAAGGCCCAGGTTTGGTGGTTGCTGCCACCAAAGTTTCAGAAAGGGCAAATACCAATTGCACAGGGTTTGCTAAATAACATGTGTTAAATAATTCTGATTTGGAGGTTTTTCTGTGTACATCAAAATCGTTATTTAGCATGTGTTAAATACCGAATGTATGTTATTTAGTGCATGTGGTAAATACTGCACCTGATAAATCGCACATGCACAAACCATCATGATGTGCCAAGTTTCAGGCACTGGAAGTTCCTGGAATGAGGAAACTAATTTATAGTGAACGAAACAGCTCAGATCAATACACAAAAGGGCCTAAGGGTACCTTGAAAATACACAGACAACTAATCCCTGTGAGGGAATGTGCACACATTCATTTTGTGTAGACAAATCACCTTGAGACAAGACAAACAGAAACCACTGCCATTCTCTGATGTCCCTCAGTCATCTCAAGCAGAAACCTGCCAGACTCTTCCATCATCAACCTTGGCAGTTAAAGCACATGTTTATGGATGCTGAGATGAAGGTCGTGGCCAAGGAGGTGGTAAGACACCATGGCCATCTAATATGCCAACTCAAACTGAAGATACCAACAAAAACATGTCTGCAGAAGAAGATAATGGACAAAATAAATCCAAAGTCAACATATCCACATGATATTGAGAACATTAAAAACATGTTCCAAACCTTGAAATTCTAGGAGCTTAAATGAGTTTCAAAGCATAAGCACCAAAGCATGGCAGGTGGTGATAGTTCTCTACCTCAGCTCAACCTCAACCTCTAGGATGAAAAATTATGTCCATTCTCAATATGTCTGGAGTGGAAGACATAAAAGAAGGTCTCAAGGTCAGAGGAATCCATTGTAAGAGACATGAGAGTTTTAATTGTAGTACATATGGTTGTTAAAAACACTGGCTTTGCTTGAGTCATCATGACGGTGAAGAATGACTGATGTAATTTGTTACATGTATTCACATCGATCCATGTATGTGATGTCATTGGGGGCTACCAACTCTCTAATAGTACTGCTGATATTGATTGAGATTGAACTACAACAATGATAATGGATTGTAATCTTGATGGTGAAGGGCTGATTTATCTGCCCAGTAGGTTACGGGTGATGTGTCACCACAGTATGACTAATGTTACTTCTTATCAGGATCATCAAGTGGTTTTGCCAAGAGCACCTAACATAGCAGTTAACTATACACAGATCCACACTACACAACATTTGCTCATAAATAGTGTATTTCATTTTACAGTTTCAGCACACTTGTTTTTGTCTATGTGAGGACACCAGGTGTACATGAGTGCAGTTAATTGGTCCTAGGATGTCATGAAATCCTGTTATAGCATAGTTGTTTACTTTGCTGGTATTAGCTGTATAGGTGTATAAAGGCAACTGTACATGTTGCTCACTCACTCTCTGCAAGGCATCCTTCACTCAGCAGAGTATTTTTCTAAAGGTTGACTGAAAAATGCCAGACATCAATCCTAATGTCTGCTGTGTTGTGCTTATTGCAAAGAATGCTAGCACTGCTATCATTTTCAGGAAGGGTGGATTGCAGTGGATCCCTGTGCTGGACTCCAGGGTATGCACAGTTATGAAAATATGCTTTACATGGTGCCCATATCAAGCTTGTGTATACTCTGGATCTCAAGCTAACTCATGTTTTCTGGTGTTCAGTCTCACTCTGTTGGCCCTGGCCCTTATCCTGCTTTGCTGCACCATTTGAGGTAATTGATTGGTGGCCTGGTTTCCGTCCTAATGCTGCATGGTTTGTTGTAGAAGAAGATGGATTTGGCATAGCATGATATAGTAGTCTAGACGTTCTGCAACCATGATGGTTAACTGCAGAAGGGAGGTGGGAGCTGATGCACTCAACTTGTGATGGCTTCACCTTTCCATGGCTGTTTATGTAGATCTGGGCATGTGTGCAGTTGTAAGCTCAACAGTGAATGTCCTATGTTTTCTTTTTTTGGATTATTGTGTTGGTCTTGTTTTTTTGTATTTTTTTACACCTTTTTCTTTCATTCTCTACAAATTCTGGAATTTTTAGCACCTGCTTTTGACTAGAGGCATTTTAGGATGGAATTTTTTGACTGGTTTTAATTACTTCCTATACTTGTAATCAGGTGTTATTTACCCAATGCGTTATTTTTCGCATTTGCAAAATGTCACATGAGGTAAATAGCAAATGCTGTAAGCAGCACTCATGGACTAAAGACATGTGGTTTTTAACACGTGACCAGATGATTCTTTATAGCCATGTGTCATTTACCCCTGCATCCGGTAATTATGATTACGACTAACTCATAATCAGGTGTTAAGACAGGAGTAAGACAGGACTGTTCATTCACAAAGCTTTGTAATCAGACTCACAGTGTGCAATGGTTACAATTTCCATCAAGGGGCACAAGAAAGGAGAAATAAGGAATATAAGGGAGAAAATAAATCCAGGAGCCAGTGAAGCTAGGCTCACTGTAATGCCAAAGCACTACTGCAAATAAGTAGAGATGCTAATCAATAATAATAATGTATTAGTATATTTCATTTCAACAAATACCAGCATGTTAAAAACCTTCTTGATCTTTCACAACCTCTGCATTAAACTATTGACAATCATCAAAATGATATGAAGTTGGCAGTGTGCTTCCTATTCCTTGCAACGGACTATTAACTGGATTACTCACGCTAAGTGCACTGGCACCAGCAGTCTGCATGTCCCGTTGTGTCAGGAGATCTTCAAACCCATTGCCATAGGGTTATGCACAGATTGCTGATAGCTTGCATTGTTGCCAGAGTGTCCCACCACAGCTGTCATCATATCTTCCTGCAAACATATGCAAGTTTAACTACAATGACTTGAAAAAACACAGCTCAAATTATTACTTTACAGCCCGAGGTAGCAGAAAAAAGTTATCTGTGATTATGTTCCTTTTTTCTAAGCGGACAGCTCTGTTTGCTTGTCTTCTTTTATGCAACATTTTCGAATTATTTCCTGTGTACTCTCAGGACTCAATTTACAAAGCTTTTCTGTGCATTAATTTGACTTACACCTTGAAAACCTTGTAAATTATACGGGAGATGTTCTCCAAATTCACAAAGCTGCTTTACACAGACGGATGTGTTAACCACATGAGCATAGCGAGCTCAGAGATTGTGCACATTTTGTATTCACGGTTCCACATGAATGTGCAGAAAGAGGCGCTCTGCTGGGGAGTATGGGAGAGATGCCCATAAAATTCAGGGCTAGCTAGGCAAACGCTCACAACATTGTAATTTTTAATATATTTACAAACATATGACATATTGTAGTAGTCTCTTTTCTATCTTGTTGTATAATCTATGTGCATGCTCTTCTCCATGATCACTGTGATGTCAGTGTCATGGTAATGGAGTGTTGTGCTTTGAATCACCAGGTCGACCAGTTGGTTCCTGGAAGCTGTGGAGACAGACAGTTAATAAATGCTGTACATTACATCCATTATATGTAGTGTGATTACTACAAATTTGGCGACGAGAACTGTCTGGATCTCCACCCACACGTGCAGGGGTGCATCCCTGGTGGTTTGATTCCGCAGCCACAACCTCAATTCCACCTCCACCGAGTTAATATCTACAAAACTCATCCTAAAGAAGAAGAAGAAGACGACAGCGCAGCCTAAAGGATAAGAAGATAACAACACATGCACAACTGTACATCATTTGATTTCTGGCAATTTCTGTGTGGAAAACGCTATGAGAGCTCACGAGAGAAATTGACTCAGTCACCTTCATCTACCAAGTGATCTACCAGAGTTGTGATGAACCGTTAAGACACGCCGTGTAGACTTACGTGAGTGTTTTTACATCTTTAGTGGAGTTATTTGGACACAATTTACGCGCGTTGTGCGATCCGCTCTTGCCGCTGCTGATGGAGAAGTGATGACGCACTCGAACGTGCAGCAGGATTCAGCGAGGGTGGTGATGTCACAAGCGAGCTAAAGGAGCATTCTGGAGGTGTGTGTATGCGAAGTAGAAGCGCACGCTACGTAAACAAGTTACGTGAGGGAAGTGACAGTCACGTACCTTGTACCAGGAAGTGGAAGCGTGTGAGTGCGCACGCTCGTTACGCTAGTGGAGCGTTACACAGGAAGTAATGTAAGCGGTCCTCAGTGTACAAGAGCCTTACATGGTAGCTAAGGCAACAGAAGAACAAAGGAAAGAGGGTGTTTTCTCCTAATGAGCTCTGTGTCGGAGGGCAACAATCGGGAAATAATAGCGGTAATTCTCTCGCAATATCGCTTTGCTTTGTAACTCTCTCGCAATATCGTTTTATTGTTGGAAAGAAAAGGTAAACAGTTAGTGACTGTACCACATTTCGGGATTTCTGGGTGAATGACTGTGATACAGGCTGAGATACATGGAAGTGGAGCGAAGTAATTAACATACTGTTGTCCGAGTGTTTTTTTTTCTACAACCAGAAGAAAAATTTAATTTTATGTGCAATAACTGATTTTATAAATCATCCTGTGTGACATTTCAAGTTGATGCTTAGCAGTTGGGGTAAAGAAGAAAGCTGATCTTGAGTTTTTTTTCTTTTCAGCGTATTCTGCATTAGAGAGGACAACTCAATTCTCCATTATTTTATTGTAGAATATCTATCTTCAATGTTGTTACTCATTTTTCACAAAAGGACAGGGTGCTAGTTCTAATTAAGAACCGCAGTATTACTTAAATTCATTTTGTTTTGCAGAGTTCCGTTCTACCATAATTCAACATGCAAAATGTACAGGCTCCCCCTCCTTTTTTACAGCTTCCAGGGGATCCCCCAGTTAAATGGAAAATCTGGCACAGGGCGTTTGAGAAATATCTTGGAGCAATAGGGGGCTCAAGATTCAGGGCTGAAAGGAACAGGTTACTTTTAAAACACAATTTAGGTTTTTAAGGTCAAGCTGTATTAGAACACTCACCTCCGATACCTGTAGTAGTAGGAGAAGAAGTTTTGAATGAATATGACCAAGCTGTAAGAATGTTGGAAATTCAGTTAGATGTAGAGAGTAGTCTAGTGGTATCTAGACATAAGTTTTTTACTAGGGAACAAGAAAGCGGGGAAAGTATTGTATCCGATGTAGCTGCACTACGCATTTTAGCGTCTGAGTGTGAATATGAGCATTTTTGTTCCCAATTAATTCGTGATCAGATTGTAGTTCATTGCCGTGATAGGAAGATTCAGCAAAAACTGCTTACGTTGAAAAATCCCTCTTTAGAGGAAACAATTGGGATCGTGAAAAGTATAGAATTGTCGCAGAAGTCCTCAAAAGAACTTAAACCAGAGAAGAATATGATAGGTATTGTAAAAGAACATAGCGAGGATAAAGACTCAAAAGATCCTAATGATAAAAGTACAGACAAGTATAAAGTCAATAATGATCAGAGGAGTAGTAGATTTCCTCCGAGTAAGTTTGTTCCCAACAAATCAGGGAAGAAAAGTGGGTATGCAAGAAATTTGTGCAATAAGTGTGGATTTCCCTCTGATTTTCCTGATGCGCGAGTGTGTCCAGCTAAAAGTGCTGCTTGTCGAAAGTGTGGAAAACCAGGTCATTTTGCCAAAAATGTGTACCTCTCGTGGGAGTGTGAATGTGGTATATGCAGAGGGAACCAGGATGCTTATGATGACGTAGTTAGCTCTTTAACTGATTTTGTTGTGGTGGTGAAGGATGAGTTTGAAGATTGTGTCGACCCTGTTATCGACATTCTTGTAGACGGAAGGTGTTTGAAATTGTTAGTTGATTCGGGTGCCAGAATTACCATGATAACAGAGGAACTGTTTGAGGCAACCTGGGGGGACAAGCCTCTCAATCCTCCGGACAGAAGTCCAGTTTCTTACGAAGGGAGACGTATTGACTTGAGAGGATTCTTTGAAACTTCTTTAATATTCAAGGATAAGTGTATTCAGGGGAAAGTTTATGTGGCGAAAAAAGGACTGAACATTTTAGGGTGGTGCCATCAAGGACTGTTCGGTATGACTCTTAAACCAGGTACTTTGGAGCAGGTTTCCATTGTGGTTGATGTGCCTACCGATGAGAGTTTGATCTTTTGGTCTAAAAGGTTTCCTAGAGTTTTTGGTGACGGTTTAGGACGTATCACGGGGTTCAAACATATTAAAGTGAAAGAAGGAGCTTCACCAGTTAAGCATGAATTGCGGAACGTACCCTTTAGCATCAGGGATGACCTTTCTGCTGAACTTAAGAGAATGTGTGAGAATGGAGTAATTGAACCTATTGAGTCGTCCCTTTGGTTAAGTCCTTTGGTTGTCGCGAGGAAGAAAAATGGCAGTCTCAGAGTATGCATTTGGGTGGATTCTCATCCACTTCCCCGGATAGATGATATCCTTTCAAAGTTTGCTGGAGCTAAGTGGTTCTCCAAGATAGACTTAGCTTCAGCCTATCATCAAATTGAATTGGACCATAATTCCAAACATTTAACGGCCTTTGTGTCTCCTGTCGGGACATTTCAGTTTCGGAGAATGCCTTTTGGGTTGGCCTCGGCGGCTGCAGTTTTTCAGCGGATTATGGAAAAGGTGTTGGATGGGGTTCCGAACACAGTGGTGTTTCAGGATGATATCTTGGTGGCTGGAAAAGACAAAGTTGAACATGATGAGAATGTCTCTAAAGTTTTAGAACGCCTAGAAATTAAAGGGATTGTGGCTAAGAAGCTTAAATGCACCTTTGGAGTTGAGTCAATAGAATATTTGGGTCATTGTATTTCCGGTGAGGGCATAGTGCCTAGCGAAGGTTTGATTGATGCGATATCTGATGCTCCTTGCCCTGGGTCTAGAGATCAAGTGTCTTCGTTTTTGGGAATGTGCGAATTCCATGCGAAGTTCATTCCTAACTTTGCTGGGAAATCGGCTCACTTGAGGGAGTTACTTAGGAAAAAGACAGTCTTTGTTTGGAGTGATTTGTGTCACAATGAATTCACGCAGATCAAAAAAGAGTTGGCTTCGTGTCAAATCCTCACTTCTTTTGATCCTTTGTATCAGTGTACGGTATCGGTTGATGCCAGCCTTGATGATCTGGGTGGTATGATCTCCCAGATCAAAGAGGGGAAGGAGTACACGGTGGGGTTTGCATCCAGAGCTCTAAGACCTAGTGAAAAGAATTACTCTGTCATTGAGAGAGAACTCTTAGCGTGTGGTTGGGCTGTTGAGCGGTTTAAATGTTTTCTCTGGGGAAAGACTTTTAGGCTTCTAACGGACCATAAACCTTTAATTCCCATTTTAGAAGGCAAGGTTGTAAGGGATCACACGCCTAGGATTGCTAGGTTGAGTGCTAAACTGTTGCAGTACAATTTTGTTGTTGCACATATACCTGGTGGGAAAAACACAAGGGCTGACTATCTTTCAAGGTCGCCCCTACCTCTAAAGAAGGATGGGTGTGATGTTGACATAACGGATGAGTGCCTTATTGCGGCTGTGGATGCCTGTCGTATTGGTTCTTTTTCAGAACATGATTGGTTCCGTGGCATGGAGTCCGACATATTTACTTAAGAAAGTGATAGAGCTTATAGTTTTGGGTTGGCCTAAAGAAAAGCATCTAGACTCTGATCTTCATCCTTTCGCAAAGGTTGCCGAAGAACTTTCGGTAGAGGATGGGATGATTATGCGGGGAGATGAGTTTGTTTCTCCATTGTCCCTCAGGGGTCGCATTGTTGATTATGGTCATGAAGGGCATTTAGGTCAAACCAACACACAAAAAAAGGATTAGGTCGGTCTACTGGTGGCCTTCCATGGATCGCCAAATAAATGACGTTGTTGAAAGGTGTATGACGTGTTGTACGAGTGATAAGGTGATCAAAGTTACATCGCCCCCGTTACAGCATATTGAAATGCCTGATGGTCCGTGGTTAAAATTGGCCATAGATTTTGTGGGGCCATTCACCATCTTGTCTAACAAATATAAGTTTGCTTTGGTGGTCGCTGATTATTTCAGTAAGTGGTGGGAAGTACATTTTATGTCTGATCCCAATTCGAGAGAGGTTATTAGGTTTCTTCAGAGCCTTTTTGGTAGAGAAGGATTTCCCAGAGAAATAGTTTCTGACAATGGAGTGCAGTTTACTTCGAAAGAAATGTCTGATTTCTTGACTCAGTCAGGTATTGCACATCGACGTGTGGCGTTATATCATCCTCAAGCCAATGGTTTCATTGAGCGCAATAACAGGGTGTTGGTTGAATGTATTCAGTGGGCTGTTTCGGGAAAGGTGGACATCAGAGAGGCGGTGCAGAGTATGCTGTGGGCTCATCGGACGACTCCAAGTACCATAACTGGTTCGAGTCCCTTTGCTTTATTGAGAGGAAGGGAGGCTTCTTTTCATATCTGCCCAGCGTGGATGAAAAAATGGGGGGTGTCGTCCAAGGATGTTGAAAATAGGGACAATAAGGAAGGTGAGCGCAGTACAATCTATAAATCCATGGTGGATATTGAAGACCACTCTAAGTCTAGCGTTAAGGTGGGAGATTGGGTTAGGATAAAATCTCCTTTGCATGTTCCCAAGGGATTATCTAAGTTTGGTCCACCAGTTAGAGTAGATGCCACTTCACATTTTGCCATAAGAATGAATGGGAAAAATTGGTGGAATCTTTCTAGGGTATATAAAGTACCAGTGAAGGTGGTAACACAGTTGGGTCTAGAGTCAGATAACTTGAGCCAAGATCAACTTAAGGCTAGATTTTCTCCAAAGGGAAGGATGGAACAGAGGAAAGAGTCTTATTTGTTGAAATATGTTCCTCCTCGGAGAAGCAATAGAACTAGTGTTCCACCAAATCGTTTAGATCTATAGTTTTAAGTTATGTGTGTATATGTTTTAATTGTTTGTTTTTATTTCAGGTACTATTCATTTTCTATATTAGCCCTATCTGTACATATTCTATTGTTATTTTGTTTGTATGGTTGCTTTACATGTTTTATTGTTTATTTTTCATTTGTTCTGGATTTTGTAGAGAGATGGGAGATGTTGTAGTAGTCTCTTTTCTATCTTGTTGTATAATCTATGTGAATGCTCTTCTCCATGATCACTGTGATGTCAGTGTCATGGTAATGGAGTGTTGTGCTTTGAATCACCAGGTTGACCAGTTGGCTCCTGGAAGCTGTGGAGACAGACAGTTAATAAATGCTGTACATTACATCCATTATATGTAGTGTGATTACTACACATATATTTGCTAAACTTTCTGAAGACCTAACTTAAACTCATCATGCCCAGAAGAAAATGATCCAGTGAAGGAAACGAGTCTGTGCAGGCCCTACATGAACATCTATAGAAAATGGTGGAATGTAAGAGAAAATTGTTTATTTTGAGGGAATAATTCCTCAAGAAAATGATTTGGCAATGTGTACTTGTTCGTAATTCCATAAGTGAGTATTTTTCATACATGCATAAATGGGGTCCTATTGATGGAAAAATAAACTTTCATTTTTTTATTCCATTCGTTAACATTCCCAGACATATGGCGGGAAAGCTGAGCTAAGTACTTCTGGGGTTGTCATGCTACATCTCCCGATGTGTTCTGTTCCTCCTGCACAGGCTTTTACATAGAGTCGACTTCATACAGGGCTCAGTCCTATGTAAAAAGGCTCAATTTCATCCTTTCAGATGCCTCTAACATAAGAGGGACCCGATTCTCAACAGCAGCTGTTCACAGCACACATTGCAATGGCACACTTTGATGCAGACATGCAGGATGCTATGAATTGATCCTGGAGACAACTCTCAGACCCTTGGGATGACTCCAGTCTGAGCCTGAAGAACCGATTGCAAGGTCTCAAATTTGGACAACCTACATTTTGCAATTTGGCAGGTGCGAAACCTTTAATGCTCAGGGTCACAACAATGATCTCAAAACATTTGCCCATAGCGTTGAAAATCCTACGAGATTGGTAGTGCCTCTTTACCTCCCTTTTCTCTTTGCAGTTCGGAGGAGGCTGCAATTCGATATTTACAATTGTAATAATGAGTCGCTAAGCCCTTTGTGCATTGTGATTTCTGTCTTGGTGTTTGGATATTACCTTGCACTGACTTTGCAAATGAAAAATAGCTTGAGAATTAAGGGCTAAATGTGTAGAACCATTTTGTGGTGCAAAGCCTGTGATTTGCGAAATCACATCAATTGCAACCACAACATTGCTTTTTCTAATGAACTAAAAATGAAATGGATACCAAATCACTAATTTGAAAGGGCATGTTAGGGCGTCCCTTCCAAATTGCAGTTCTCAATGTTTTGCAATCATAATCTGATGTAAAAATTTGACAAGATACTACCTTCCGAGGTGAGGTAGAATACCATTTACAAAAGGGAAGTGGGCCCCTTGGGATTCCTTCCCCTTTGGGAATAAAAAAAAGGTTTTGTGGATTGGGCAATGGCTCTCTGCCTACTCTCAAACAATCTTTTCAAAAGAGATTATTTTTCAATGGAAAATGGGCTGAATTAAAAAAAAAACATATAAAAAGCGATCGCAAACATCAATTGCAAACAAGAGGTTCTAGTGATATCATAAACCATGTGTCTAAAGGTTGAGTGGTTTGTAAATCTCTCCAAAACCCCAAGATGACAATATAAGACCATATTACACATTGACCAATATATATTTCTTATTAGATGTTTTTTGGAGAGTATTAAGCTTGAAAAAGCTGTTTAGTTCACTCGGGAGTTAAACATGGCTATTGTTAGAAATTGAAATGTTTCGTTTTTGATGATCTTTCATGTATAAATTGATGATAAAACAATGCACAATGGCAAGGGCCAGTAGATTTGATGTTGAGGTTGGTCTGCGGCAGTGGGGTTGTGTACAAGGCAAGGCCAAAGGTCAGTCTCTGCAGAAAATGCTCTTTTGTATATGGCCAAAAGCTGTGCACAGCAGGTGTTTCATGACAGGTGTGGACTCAGGGGGAGTTGGCTGGATATGATTAAAAAAAAATCAATTTACTTTAGATAGAAAGGAACATTTAAAAAACAAATAAAACCACTGAAATTAACCAGTTAGAGTTTACTGATGTCATCAATGATGTCATCAGTGATGTCATCAGTTAAGTAATTTAGCATTTCATGAATGATTTAATAAACTATAATTGCAAGGTGGGGGCGGGGGTGTGTGTGTGTGTATGTATAAGTAAGTATCAATACAGTTGACTCAACCTGACCATAGGCTGCTAACGTCTTTTGTAAAAGGGTAACGCTCCATAACAAAAGTTACAAAACATTACCAGTTACAGCTGGTAGAGTGTTTCAATTATGCTTCTTAAATGGAAGTTAAAGAAACACTGCTAAGCACACGCACTTGGTTCTCAGTCTCAGGTAGGGATGATTGTTGCAGGCAAAGGTTTTGATATTCCACATATACAACCAGCAAAAAGTTTTTTTCTTAGGAATGACAATAATAAAACAGGTTTGATTTCAAAAGTGTTTTACTGCCTTTTTCGCTCCAGGCATCCCTATCATAACTCCTCTCTTGTTTATTCTATTCCTGCTGAAACCTGAAATAGGCAGTCGTGACAGCCTATTTCTTTTACTCTGCCGCTCTAAATCTGCAGTCTGGCAGTGGAAACCGGCATGTAAAGCAAATGATATTTTTTGACAGCCTACAGAACGAGAACCCAGTGGTAGTTCTTGGTTCTAACTGTGAAATATAGCGTAGCAGTGAGTGAGAGTAGAAAGAAGAGTGGTTTAGAGATGTATTCTCTGAAGTGGCGGCTCTTACTAGGTTCATGATTGACAATGCCTTCTCTACTTTATGTAGCATTTACTTTAGTATGATACTGCTGGCTCTCTTGACAGACTGGCTGGGATGCTTGCTGGATATTTCGTCTTCTTATCGCCTACAGAGGGGGTGCCAGTTAGGAAGCATGAATGTATTTTAATGCAGTGTCTCCCTCCCTCGCACCATTATCCTGTGATTCAGGGCAAATCGCTTAATCTTCCTGTCCTATAAACATTTTATATTTTAATTTGGTGCTCATTTAAAGCTCTCTAATCTCCTGAGGCTAAGTTTGCACTATATAAAACTGCAATACATAAATAAAGAAATAAAGTAAATTATAACAATCCTACAAATACCCAAAGAGCACTCCGAATCAAGGCTTACAACTGTGCAGGTGTACCAGCAAAATAGTTAGACAAAATAATTTTGGCGGTAATTCTGGATTCAGGGACCTACGTGGAGTCGGCAGAGGGAACACTACCTCTGAGTATGCGGTCCAACTGTCCAATTACGAACGTGGTAGTTGAACCAGCACAAGACCGTGGCCACCACCATGATCCTGGATCCTGTGGCGGTGGGGAAGGCCGGGGGATTGGATGCAGTGCCTATTACGAGTTGGATGTCCGTCGACCTTTTCATGGCAGCACCCTGGGCCATTGGGCATTGTGACTGACGTCTAATGTTGTGCCCCCCTATGTCTGTACTGCCATGCACGCACTGTGTGCCATGCATGACATGGTGCCTGGTAACAGTGTGCGCATGACAGTGCAGGCACTTTGTGAGCCGAAGCATGCCGCCAACTCAAGAACGCCACCGGCACACCGCTGGCCTGGCTTTAAACTCGTAACGCGGAGGACGGCATGCCGCCAGCTTGGCAGCATTCTCCCAACTGCCCCAATGGGATCCAGCAGTCAGACCAATGAGCTCATCATTAGCCCCTTCGATTTGATGCATTATAATGTCAGGACGTAGAAACATTTGATTGCAGTGTGATTCCTATAATCAAAGTACAATGGCGAGATACAAACAAAATATGCATTTGTTCTAGGAAGTTGAAAGATTGTTTTCACAATAAATTCCAGGATTAGTACTGAGAAGTTTCGATATTCTGAGCTTTTCAGAAGACCTCTAAATAAATATTTATTTGACATACATTTCCTGCATTAATTTTTTACTACGCTTGTTTGTCACAAAAAGGCGTTCAAAAGTCACCAATGAGCCAACCATTATCAATTGCATGTTGGCTTGAGAGGTCCCTCCTTTCAAAGTTCACTGGTAGAAGTGTAGCCTCCTTCAAATCCTTTGTGGCAGAGAATGTATCTCTGAACAGGCTCATTTACAGATTTCTGTTAAATGGTGGTTTGGTAGGTTTCTTGGTTTACACCTTAGTGATTTGAACTGTTGAGCACCAGGGACACTTCTTGTTCTTTTTTCACGTGTACTCCAAATAAATCTGGCTGAACAATCAGATTTGCACTGCTTAATCTGAGGTTGTAAGAAGTATTGCAATGAGGTGTTTTCGTTTACCAGTTATTCATATCCATGCTTTCCCATGATTTAAAGATAATGCAGTTTGACATAAAGACTTTCCTTGGCTTCCGGGTCCTTAGAGCATTGTGATCTGTTGTAGCATAATCAAATCTCTTCAGCTCGAGGACCAGGCCCTCATAATGAGCGATCTGTTGTCTGAGAGATGGTTAACACACCTTAAAAATTTGAAATCTGAAAATATCTGAAAGAAAATCCAAAATAATGTCCAAAATTATCAGGTGTGATAATTATCATCTATTACGAGTTTATGATGATTTACTTTATTTAAATTGTAGTGCTTATGTAAAGGCAAAAGCGTTCCCCAAAATTTCAACTTTTCAAAACATTTAACACCCTGAATTTTTACCTCAAACAGTTCTCCCATAGATTGAATTGTGCATCAAGGCGTCCCCTAAACATCAATTAGCAGATTTAAACAGTTCAAATAAGTAATGTGACCCACTTAATAATTGTGTTATAGTTCAATAAAAGTTAAAGGGTTTCATTTAAAAATGTACAAATAAATGGTACCGAAGGCTCTCAGATGTAAAGTATATAAAATCAGAAATCATCCTACATCCCAAATGAGCAGCAAAATGAGAAGGAGATCGGACAGAATCCCTAGCACCATAGCAAAGGTTTCTTGCTCACCCCTAAAATCAAGGACTTTGTATGAACAATTCTTACATAACAAATTATAGAAAATTCTAAATCATCGTGATGTGAGAAAAAGTATTATTTCTTTAGCAAATCAGACACAAGAAAAATACACATACGCGCCTCCCATCTCTGAAAACGTATTTATCACCTTCTATGCTAATGTCATCCGGAGATGTTCTAACTATTATGAAACATTTGAACATTAAAACTTTCAGAGAATTAATCAACTAGCAATCACAGTGAAAGGCAGCGGAAGAGACCATGACAGATGTTACGATTCATAGGAAACAAGGAAAAGTTCTTTTCAAGCCTGTGGGGAGAAGATGTATGTGGGGGAAGTAGGAGTGAGTGACAGAGATGGCACCTATTTTGTGTGAAATGGTGGTTTACATGAAAATGTGGCATAACTAAAATATATTAATAAACACATTTCTACACATCATATGAAATTAGTTTCAATTGCAACTATGACAATTCTGTCTATACTTGTATTTATGTACAGAAAGAAAATATAAATCATCATTATAAGTGCACAAAATAGAAACCCTGAAAAAGAATCTAACACTTACTTCATCAAAATCTGTTTCAGGAATTACTAGACTAGTTTAACCTGTCAAAATGTATCTGGGTAAAATTGAGGGGGTGCCACACAACATACAATTCCATTATGTACGGTAGCAGGTGTTATTGCACATACCAAAATTTAAAGGAGCACTCATAATGAGGTCCATAGAGTAGCCACTTTGATTTGCTTATGTCCTTTGCGCCGTTTGTTCACAAGTGAAGTATGTCACTATAATTGAGCTGTGATGATTGACGTGTCTTCATTTGAAGAGAGGGAAGATCATTCTAAGTACTATAAGTTGGTGAGTGATAGCTTAGATCACTATTTCAATGAAGTGTGCAGGGAAGAGATCCTGAGATTACTTAAAGACTGGCAATGAAAGTGGATGATGTCCCAGATCTATCAACCACTTTAAAGGTAGACATGGGGCCGATTACAATGCTGGTCGGATGAGCATCCGAACGCCATTGTTGCGGTAAAGGGACCGTCCTACAGGTAGTCGGTGCTCCCAACCACCAAATTAGGACCCAACAGCCGTGGAGGCAGATGGAAACATACCACTTTGCATTGAGGTTTGTGCTGTGGCCCAGAAAAGGGCAAAGAGGCATGGTTTTCAACATCCCTGTACCCATATGGGGCCTGCCACACAGTGCAGGGATGTTTAGGGGGGCACCCATAGCGGAGAGCCACTGGGGACAGCGGCCCTGCTGGGGCCCCAATAAAGCCTTTCCACCAGCCTTTTCACATGGGAAGAACTAACATGAAATGGCTGACGGAAAGGAGTTTCGTAATCCACACGGCGGTGCCTGAGAAGGCACTGCCTCCATTGTGGGGAATGCGATCCAACCGACCACCCAACGGGCTCCTTGAGCCTGTCTGAAGCGGTCAGCTGGTCCCTGGGGCAATGCAATCCGACCGACGGCATTGGAATGTGGCGGTCGGACCGGGGATATAGATGTATGTGGGACCGACACCGTCACCATGTCAGTGTTGGTTCCAACAACATTGTAATTGGCCCCAAATTATTTGATTGTGCTGGCTTCATGATTTATATACAGAACCATTCACATTAAGAAAGTTCTCCTTTACCCATTGGTGGATGTGTTACAGGCACATTATTACATTCCTTGCCTCATATTTTGGTTTCCCTAATAGGAGGTGGAGTTGAATAATATATACATAGACCAGCAATTCTTCTTAATACTTGGTGTCAATCTGTGCATGGTGCTTCCAGTAAATGTTATAGCAATGGAGTTAGAAGAGAGCTTTGGGAGATCCATAATACATTGAACTTCCAGGCTGTGTTAGTTAGCTGTGGTATGAGTTTAACAGGGGGCGAAACTGCAACAATCTCCCATAATACTAAATTACATATATTACACATATTTTGCTTTGGCATTTATCTGCTTGAAAATTGTACATGAAATATGACCTCATGTACAAGGGCACACATGGCACCTTGACCATAAACCTTCTAAGGTTTCACAGTGAATGTTGTTCAGTAGATTCGATCCAAATCATTGCTGCTCAAATCAAGTCTCCTGCAAACAACAACTTTGTGAATGGCAAATGCGTAACAAAAACAGAAAATACACGAAATATGTGTTAGACCTGACATACTTGGCATGGTATTCCCCCAATTTGTTTGACTTCACTTCCTGACTTTGCTGAACTCATTTTTTGGCATTAGGATTCTGTGAACTTTACCCCTGCTTACCAATGCTAAAGTGCTTCTGCTGTTTGCTTTATACATGGTAAATGGCCTACAACTTATTGGTGCATTTTATTTACTTCTAAGTCCCAAGTACATGTACTATCTGTACCCAGTGACTGCAAATTAAGTGCTATCCACTAAATGTCCTATAAAATATGTCTCAGACCTGCCACTGCAGCCTGTAGTGCAGTTTTCAACTGTCATTTTGACATGCAAAATAAACCTTTTGCCAGGCTTAAACCTCCACCTTATCACTTATAAGTCACCTCTAAAGTAGGCACAAAAAGGCTCATAGGGCAGGGTGCATGGTATTTACAAAATGGAACATGTGTGTTTAAGTTTCATATGCCCCAACAGTAAACAAAAACTCTTAAAATAGCCGAACACTGTTTTACTTTTATGACCTTTAATAGGTGCTAACTTCAAATTGGGATCAGATAAAGAAAAACATTTTATACTCAAAGAAATTGCAATTTAAATTCATTTTTAATGGCAAAGTTGGATTTTAAGATACAATTCTAGAAAAAAAACATTTTAGAAATTTTGAATTTTTCTGCCCAAATCAACTGTGCATTCCTGCCAGTGGTCTGGCTCATATGACTATGAATGGCTTTGCTGTTGTGAGTTGTGTATTGCTTCACAACAGTGAAACAAAGGAAGCCTAGGTGTGAGGAGTGAGGGTCTTCAAACAGGACAGCTGGGGATGAGTTGTACCCTGACCTGATTACACTCCAAAGGGATTTTGGCTGAAGCACACACAATGAGTTTTGACACCACTGACCAGAACCAGTTTTGGTGGTAGGTCAGGAAATTCCCTGGCATAAAGGCTGGCACCAAGTATAAAAATGGATCCTTCACAACCTCTCAAGAGAAAACACCTGGACCTTCAGAAGATTAAGAAGGAGAATGCCCTGCTGACTCACTGAAGAAAGGATCTACCTGCTTGCCTTGAACCGAGGCTACCCAGAATGACTCCAAGGGTCAGTTGACTGACCTCCTGTGTGAGCAACAGGAGCACAACAAGCTTCTAGAGGTCTCCCTGCAACTGCCCTGCTACCCAGCACCAACTGCCCCTGCCTGGGCATGCCATAGACCTGCTGCTGGACTCTGCTAGAGTGAGTCCCCAATTGGTGCCACCCAGGTCCTGGACACTTGGCTTGCATCAGTGTGAACTCTTCCTCAAGAAAAGTTTTAAATCCTGAAGTTTGAGTTACTCTCCACAACAAAGTGAGCTTTCATGCCGAGAATTGTCCACCCGCGACAAATACCAGCACAAAGATACAGAAGGGCGTGCATTTTGCACTGACAAGCAACTGTCTGCGACAACCGGCAACTCAAGACTAGCACTTCACTCCGACAGTGAGCATCCATGACAATCAACAAACACGAAGCTCTAGCGATGACCGGCTCTTCACGTTGCAGAGACAACCGTCTGCTACGCTCCTCCTGCTCCTTGCGCCAGCAGCCTCCTCCTTCCGGCCCCCGTCAACATGAATGGAACCCTTCGCGTGGACTTCAAGAAGGTAAATCTTCAGTGGGATTAAACTGGTTCCCAGATCCAGCCCATGCTATATCACGGTAGGCGTGAACTTGTAAGCACAACCAGATAACCGCAAATAGCGCTATTTTGCCCTAAATTAAAAATACATTTTTCTTGTGTTTACTTTATTACTGTTTGTGTGCTGCATAAAAACCTTTCACATTGCCTCTAAATTTAGCATGACCACTTTGTGCCATGCTACAAGAAGTTTAAGCATAGGGTAATTTAGTGACTATTTGGTTTCACCCTGAGAAGGATTGTGTTTATTGTTTGAGGGGGGCTCTCACCACTGTCAATTATTAACCCAATGTCTTACAATAGGCAAAATGCACTTATCTGGATTGATAAGAAAGTATGTTTGCACTGTCAAAAATAACCCCACAGCCCTATCCAAGAGGAATACATTACGACACTGGTGTGCAGTCCTATTCACTTTCCAGCCAGTAAAGTAGGATATGATGGTCAAATATGTCAATGTACTCAGAGTTGAAGGAAGTGAGATAAAAAATGTCTGACCTGGCAACATTAGGAGAGGTGGACAGATCCTCTTTAATTTCAGCAGGTCCAGAATCCTGACTGACTGTTATGCAAATGTGATGAAATTCCATGAATTAATGTATCTAGCATTCACTGGATTCCATGACTTGTCAGCCTTTGATGCTTACGAATCTTGTGATATCTCAATCAAGGTTAGGCATGCATTCTTTTACAGTAGAAGCTGGGCGGGTTCAGCTGGGAGAATTTGAAGCTTTCATTCTGCTCACAGGCTTGCATAATTGTCTAGAATGCATAGCAGAAAAAGGTTAAAAGGGGGATTTTAAAAAAAGCATCTTGGATTGGCTAAACAGGGAATGCTTCTATTTCTCTTGGGTATTGGACAATCTTTATCTCCTTCTTCCCAAATAAACAAAGCAGGTTTTCAGAGTTGGTCAGACACACTTGGGTGTTTTCTTCATTTCATCTGGTTCTAATCATTTCCTGAAAATTTGAAGCAATTCTTTTGTTTAATGTGAAGCTTGGTTAGTTTGTTCCACTGTCATGTGTTTTATGTTGATCATGCCAGTCTTCCAGAGCCCACCAAATTGTGCACCTTGCCACCATTAATTGATGTCATATGTTTATCAGTTAGAACTGCTACAAATTGTTTTCATTTGTGTTTATTATTACTTTCTAATGTGTGGTACATATACACTGAGTTCTGATAATGTGCCTTAATATAATTCTATACAAAATATGGTATTGATCGCAATTATAAGTTGATACGTGTAAACATCCTCACGTTTAGCTCTACACCTATACCTAGGTGTAAATATCCTCATGGATAAAATTCCTCATTTTCTTGTGTAGAATGATGGGGTGGAGACTGTTATGACCATATTTACTACCAAAAAATTATTAATAGTCATTGTCTGCCCCCTTGTGGAGATCTCAGTCTTCAGGTGATGATCTCCCTATCAATAGAAAAAAGTATTTTAAAAAAATCTTTTTTTAACGGCATAATCCAGAAATGTTAAATAATTTTTAAATAAAAAAAAAGCTTATTTACTTTTTCATACTAAAACATCCAAACACATTTTTAATTCACAATTAGTTTTTAATTAAATCACATTTTTGATGTTCGCCACCCTGCCCCGCACAATATCATTTGTGTTGAATGTGTCACAGTTGTGGATGCAAGCTGATTATGTTATTTGTGATTAATTATTTAAAAAAATATATAATTTATGGCACATTGTATTGAAAAAAATACTGTTTTTGAAGCTTACAAGTCATTTATGATTTAAATATTTTTTTTAATAAAGTTGTCATAAAAATGCTATTTAATGTCATTTACTTGTGATATGTTTCCTTATGTATTAGTGTTATTACTACTTTAATTAATTTCTTTCCATGTGAATTGAAGAACCACTGGCTGGCCATGTCTTGTGCGTGACTCCAAGGCAGGGTTGGAGTAAATTTTGCCTGTTTTGTCAGTAGTACTCAGTGGTGGCAGGCATGGATCTGGGTGGGGGGCCGGGATTGGGGGGTGCTGAGGGCGTAAAAAAAAAGAAAAAAACCTCACCTGATTCCCGCATCCCTCCTCGTGTCTCCTCCATCGTCTAAATTCACTAAATTGGTACAGCATCCATCAAAAAGTCATACCCATGATTTCCTTTTCAGTAGAGTTCAGTTTATTTTACGATCCTTTATTCATGATTCTTCATCTTCACAATCAGTTAAAACACGTAGCCAATGCGTTTTGTCCTCTTGGCCTTCTTCAGGGCTACAACAACATACATAAATACATGTTATATTTACAATATTTACAAACAATAAAATAATTTCGTACTTAAATATTTAGTTCCAACATCAAGTAATCCATCTACTACCTACTACAATGATTTCTATATGATTATTAAAAGCTCAAAATACCCATATGTGAAATGAAATACAAAAGTGGTGAAAAACGGAACAAGCCCCCATATATTAAATCATAGCTGAACTCATATCACAGTAACAATTTGATTAATACATGATCAAAATCAGTGCATCAGAAATTCGTTCTCGGTATATAGGCTTCTCAGTCCTTGTTTCACATCATAATGAATCAGTTTGAAATGCTCTATTTATTTATTTAGATAAATGCTTTTTCTCAATAGATTATTTAATCATTTTTTATCTTTGAGGCGGGATGGAGCACATTGTATTTTAATTTACACTAATTTCCTAGAGATCGTTGTAAGGAATTTTTTTGATATATTTATAGGTGAAGGATAGCACAGGATATACCAGATACAATATATGAGCGGTCCTTACCATTCAATATGATTTCCTCCGTCTTCTGTTCGGGCCGGAACAGAGAATCAGGAAGCACCCAGCTCCCCAGAGCCAATCACAATGGCTGCAATGCAACGCTGTGATTGATCTGAGCTCCGTGGTTCGGCCTTGGTGATTAAAAGCCCATCTAACAATCACAGCACTAAAGGGGAGTCTTCCATTGTTTTCTCATCTCTGGGAATACTAGACTGTAGTGTGTGCCGTGATTGTAGGTATTTAACAACCTGAGAGAGGTCCATATAATACTCTTGCAAATGCGCAAACATTGGTGTCCTATACATCCACCAGGGCAGAGAGGCTAAGCAGATCCCATTACTTAAACCGCGGTAAGTCTGGCACAGAGCGGAGCTGCATGCCCCACCCCCCCCACAATGAAGGCGTGGTGTCAGATGCTGCTCCCATCCCATTACCCCTGTCAGTATCCTCCAAACCAACTGTGGCAGTGGCCAGTAGGATACTCCTGGCACCCTCCTCATATAGCAAGTGCACATAGTCTCCTTGTCCCAAACTCTCCTGGTCCATCTGGAATGCAGGATCTATCTGGGGAGCGTATGCCCATTCATTAACTATCTGCACTTGTGCAGCCTCATAATAACAGCGAATAAGCCCTCGTCAAGGACCGATCTCTGCAATGTGGCCATTGCTAGGCACACTAGGCTGTCCAGCCTTAGGTAGGACCTTAGCAATGCACCGGTGACCCTTAAAAATGTGTCTGGTAGAATAAAGGGGCTATTCTGCAGTATGAAGGTGAACCTTGGCAATGCGATCATTTTATATAGCGCTGCCCTACCCAAGAGCGAGTGCAGTAGGACCCGTTTTTATGTCCCCATCCAGTCTTCGCAATAGAAGGCCCACATTGTCCATATAATGAGTTGGATACTCCTGGGAAACCCATATGCCCAGATATTTAAAATGCAGTGACTCCATCACATCTGTAGAAGTAGTGGAAGACAACTCCCTGCCAGCCATCCCACCATCCGGAATATTAGGGACTTCTCCCAATTAATTTGTAGCCCCGAGTAAGTCCCATAAATTCACAAATATCTCCCCAAATGACCTCAGTGAAGTCTTCGGTTATGCAACGTACAGCAGGATATCATCTGTGTACAGCGAGATCTGATACTCCCAAGCATTGCTCCACTGGCAGCCCCACACTTGAGCGTCCACTCGGAGTTATTCTATCAGCATCTCAATGGTGATGGTAAACAGCATGGATGAGAGGGTGTAGCTATGGCACCTGCCACTCCCTATAAGGAAATCCCAAGAGAGAACTTAATTGACCTTCATCCGTGCTCTCAGGCAAATGTACAAGAGGCATATCCACTTCATTAATCAGGGTCAAATCCAATTTTCTCCATAATGGCAAATAAGAAAGGCCAATGAATGAAATCAAATGCTGTATGTGCGTCAAGGGACACTATAGCCAGGAAGGGTCTCCAGCCCTTCAGCTGCTGCATTTCTGTTGGGGAGATGACATAGATTCAACCTAGTCGACCAATGAGGCTGTAAGGAAACACAGGACCACCCCGTCGGGAGCCCTCCTCATTTGCCCAATTATCCGATGTCCCTTCCAGACTCCAACACCCACGCAGGAACTGGAGGAGAGAAATAACACCAAAGAAGGACTACACTTCTCTCACGCAGGCGGAGCTGAATGACTTCGAGCCAGGGAGCCAATCAACCCGATGGGAAGGAGGAGAAGAGGAATTCGTCCGAGCTAGGAAGATGGAAGAAAGAAGAAGGGACTAGGAAAATCCGAAGAATGCCGAGAGCAAGGAGACTCAAGAGCGTCC
Organism: Triturus cristatus; assembly: GCF_964204655.1. NCBI lineage: Eukaryota > Metazoa > Chordata > Amphibia > Caudata > Salamandridae > Triturus > Triturus cristatus. Next base: position 923,680,689 of record NC_140590.1, read on the forward strand.
GGAGGAGATGGAGTAAACCGAAGGAGCCTGCCTGCTTGAGCCCAGAACGGAGGACTCTAAACTCGACGAGAGCCCAGAGGAGTCGAGCGAGGAGTGGTGGTCGCCCTCAGAGGACACACAGAAGTCGCACAAACTCAGGAGAGTTGAAGCAGAGGAAGGATGTAACGTGGCAGGGGTGGGTGCATTTATTAAATGAGGGAGTGGGTCGGGAGAAAAGGGACACTCACTGGTGAGTGGTGTTTTCTGGGGGGGGGGGTTTCTGCTTGCTTGACTTTTTCGCACTCAGAGTGAAATGGGGAATAGACCAGATCAAGATACTGGTCTAGCCCAAATTGGACACCTGGGACCACCAATAATTGTTGAAGGGGGGGGGTATGTTGTTTTTCTGAAAGTGAAGAGACCAAGGGTGCCTTTCTGCCTGCGTGATACAACGGAGCGTGATATCCCTAGAAAAAGGATAACGTTTATTTATTATGCTCCTTGCCCTGAAGAAAACCCTGACTCCTCAAGGGTCGATTATCAATTTAAGGGCTCTCTAAAGTGAGAAGAGTCCCTTCCTAGATGATTGGGGTTTTTTTGTCCTCTTTTCCTTGGACTCCTATTTTTTTTGCTACTCACTCAAGATCTTTCTTTTTTCACCTGGGTGTGGTGAAGGGACCTATTCTTATCTTGGGTAGAAAAATATACATGTAATTACTGTCATTTCCTTCTTTTGCCCCCAAGATTCCCAGGGGACACCCCCAGAGGAAGCAGACGATCTGGAAAAGATAAAGAAGAAGGATGGTAAAGAAGAGTTTTTTTTTTCTTTGAACAATGATCTCTGTGTGACTTGTGAATAAACTCACGTCAAAATCAAACATATACAGGCTTCTCACTTCTTTTTCCGCCTGTCCCTCCCACAGCTGCATAAATCCTTTCTAGTTGGATGAATCAGGTTTGAAATCAAAACCTAAAAAATGCAAAAAGAACTATTGATTGACAGAATGCAGAACAATGTCATACATTCACCCCAGTACTGCGATCTGGGCCTAAATCCATCGTTGTTTTGCTCACCATGCCATTCCGGTTTGGACACAGCCATATGCAAATCAGTCTTGACCCTGTGCCCAATGGGAACAGTCCAGCCTGAACTGCTAGGCCAGGTCCTCCCTGGACTAGAAACAAGCATTCTAGGACCGGTTTCGGGGTTTCACCCCTCTTCAGCCAGGATAGCTTGAATCCAGTGGCATGGAGAGCACGGGTCTCACGTCTGAGCATACCAGTCCCACTCGGGGTAATAAATGCAAAAAGAACTATTGATGGACAGAATGCAGAACAATGTCATACATTCACCCCAGTACAGAGATCTGGGCTTAAATCCATCGTTTGTTTGCTCACCATGCCACCCCAGTTTAGACCTGGCCATATGCAAATAACTCTTGACCCTGTGCCTCATGGGAACAGTGGCTTGCCGGCTGAAGATAGCAGACGTGTGAGCGAAGAGCTCTTCCCCGGCTTGCCATTAATCCACCGAAATCTGGCATAATCTCCAGCCCGGCTGCTCAGAGGAGGATGCATCGCCCAAGAGCAACACCATCGACACTCCTCCCAGTATTTGCAGAGCAGCGGGCACCATTGTGTCGAGGCCACGCCCGGCAATCCGATCGGCTCAAGGCATGCGTCTTGTGGGCCTGATGTGGAGACCGCCCCAACAAGAGTAATACCAGTGCGCCGCCCCACCTGCAGGACGCCCGGGAACGCAGCAAAGGTCTTGGGCTCTTTGCCCGGTGCCGGAGCCGAACGAGTCCAGGCACCTGGGAGATTGTCGGCAGCTGCCTGGAGCCATGCGCTGCCCTAGCTGCAGCGAGGCCCACAAGAGAGGCTTGTTATGTGGCCGGGCCTGGGGAGTGGTGCCCTGAACAGCTGCCGTGGAGAGAGATGTCCTGTGGGGACTGCGCAAAGACACAGGTGAACGGTCTGCTTTTGGGGCTCGGATCAGAGCCCGGCGAGGAGCTTTGACCCCCCCCAACCCTCCCGGGCCCTGATGGTCTCTATGGCCAGGATTCAAGCGGGGGACCGGTAAGTGGCGTGGTGGGTTCTCGGAGCCTAGACCGGGGCCCGGTGAGCATGAAGCAGGGAAGGTGTACCTGATAGGCCCCCTGCCATGGGTGGTGCATGTTTGGAGCTCGGATCACAGCCTGGCAAGGGGAAGCAACTGGCCCTCTGGCCCTGGCTGCCCTTGCAGCCCTGCTCTGTGCAGAGTGAAGGACTTCAGACCTTTGTCCATGCTCAACATGGATTTCAAAATACTGTGAAAAATCCTGGTGTCCTGACTGCTCCCACATAGAGAACACCTAATACACTCGGACCAAAATGGGTTCATTCCCACTAGCAATATCTCATACAACTTGCAGAGATTGTACCACCAGGAGTCAAGGTCCTTCCCACTGGCTGCTCTCCTATCAGTCGACCTGGAAAAAGCCTACCTATTCGAGGTCATGAAGAGACTGGGGCTGGGAGCGGGATGGCAGAAGTGGGTGTGGTTGTTATATGTCCGCCCCACAGCGTGGGTTAGGATGGGTAGAACTATCTCCCCACAGTACACAATAACACACTGCACCCACCAGGGATGCCCTTTATCCCCGCTTTTGTTCATGTGGGCAATTGAGCCCCTGCAACACTCTTCCGTCAGGAGGGAGACAGACTGGGACTGACGGTAGGCAGCAGAACCCACACCATTTCATTGTATGAAATTTCGATCTATTAATTTACCTAAACGAAGGGACGAAGATGGCTGTCAGGCTCCTTGACGCCTTTGGGGCTCTGTCAGGCCTGCGGGTCAATAAACGCAAAATGGATCTGTTTCCAGTGGCTAGGCTCCTGCCTAGGCTACAAGAGCTCCCCGCTGAGCTTAACTGGGCTCCCGACACATTAAATATCTGGGTATTAGAATCTTCCACTCCCTGGATGACCTGAAGTAGGGCAACTTAGACAGGGCACTGCGATCACTCCAATCCAGCGTGGCCTTCTGGGGCACTTTGTGGCTTCCTATTATGGCCAGGATCTCATTGACCAAGATTGTCATGCTGCCTTGTATTTTATACTTCTTTGCTAACTTACATAGACTTATGCCTGTGGCTTGGTTTTGCCCACTCAATGCACTGGTGCGGGACCTCATCTGAGGGGACAGGAGATGAAGAGTATCGCTACAAAGTTTACAGCACCCTATGAGTGAACGGGTTCTGGGAGTGCCTAGACTTTGAGTTTTCTCAATTAGCTGCACAACTGCAATGGGTGGCCTTATGGCTAGGGAGCGTGAACCCGAAGGGAATGTTTCTCATGGATCCAGACCAGCGTCCCCACCTTCTGCTGCTAAAACATCTGAAACAGACAACTAATGTCCCTTATAACACAATACTTCAGACCACAGCTCTACAGTGCTGGAAACGCTGCATGTCTAGACTGCCGGATGCCCGCAATATTCTCTGGTGCTACTATTAGTAGGATTACCATATGGGGAGCTGCAGTTGACTCTAATGGCCGAGCAGTTGACGGCCTGGACAGAGGCTGAGACTGAGACCGTGGGGGACAGCTACCAAGGCAAAACCTTACTTCCGTTTGCAGAACTGGTTGAGGGGTGTGGACTCCCGCCGGGACAGTTCCTCATGTATGAAGTGTTGGTGCAGGCATTTGTGGGGAGCAGCTCGGCAGGAACCTGAAACTCACGCAGTGCTTCACTCCCTGATTACCCTGTGAACAGCAGGCCACCAAATTAAATGGTTTTATAAATCGCTACTCAACGCTTCCCTGACCCCACAGTCACAGCTGAAGGACAGATGGGAGTGGCTTTAAGATAAAAACGTTACTGGCAAAGAGTGGAGTAGAGTGTTGGAGTTTCCCAGGAGAATCTCACATAACATTTGAATAAAATATACCCAATTTAACTTTCTACATATGTCCTACATGACGCCTCACCATCTCTAGGCTGTCTTTGGGGGGAGCCGAAAGTCAGTTGGATGCGGACTTTCTGCACATGACCTGAAGTTGTGACAAGCTGCAGGTCAAAAATGAATACTGCCTTGGGGCACACTTTTGAATTAGCAGCAGAGGTATGTCTGCTTGGACTGTGTCCTCGCTCGCCCAAACTGAAAGTGGGAAACCGGTTCATGGATCTGGCCCTGGCACTGGCCCGGAGGCGTATAGCAGTGACATGGAAACAGACATCTGGGCTACAGATTAACATTTGGACATAAGAGATGACTAAATGGGCTGGTGCTGAAGGTTGGGCACTGAACAGACAGGAATTAAGGAGCCTGCGCCAAAACCTGATTGCAGATCTATGGAAGAATGCCTTATATATCTGGGAGCAGTGAAACTCCCATGAACTGACTTGATGGGGCTTACAGGGACGAATTGAGATAGACATCGGAGGGGGTTGTGAAACACCTGTGGCCCACATTTTGCTCCCCCCCTCTGGTACAAGAGAGACGCATTACAATACAATGGGTTTTTCCTTTTCCCCAAATTATGCAAATGTTGTAATGGGATGGTTCAAACAAACAATTGCATGGATACCAGAAAATTATGAATTTGTGGATCAAACAATCTTGTGGGTAAATTTACCAGACGACCTCTTCATCATTTGGGACTGCACGGAGAAAGAATTTGCAGGGTATTTTGAAATATTGAATAATAATAGGACCAATTTAAAATTCACATATGAAATCAGTTCAAAAGAAATTACATTCTGAGACACTGGAATCTATGTGGAGGAAAACACGCTGCAAACGTTACATCGTAAAGTAACTGCTACCAATGAAATCCTCGATGCAGAGAACTTCCACCAAAGTACCCTAAAATGGAGCATTCCCTATGGCGAGTTTTTAAGACTACGAAGAAACTACTCAACAGATGCAGAGTTTGCCGCGTTGCTGTTTCCTTTCACTTTTGGCACCCTCTTCCCCGGCAGGCAGGCAGCTCCCTGGTCCACCACGGGTTTTTCCCGATTGAGTTAAGGGAGCTGGTGGCAAATCAGGTTCCTCACATCTGATTTTTTGGCGAAGGGCGGAGCCTGACAGTCAGCATTCTAGTTGCTGCTGCCTATTTAAGGCCAATGCCATTTACCACTCACAGTGGACGAGCAGCCGGTGCGCGGCCGGTGCGCCAAAGGCAAGCCCGTCTGCACCCGTCCGCGCACCAGCTGCGCACAGCGCCATCCATGCTGCCGGTTTGGGATCATACCCTACTGAAAGCACCCGCGCTAAACACGCAGGTGAACAGCCCCGGATGCTGGGTGTGCAGAGGGGCGACGCTTCTAACCACACTGACTTGCCATTGCCATTGGCTAAATCCTCCCTGGAGATAGCTAAGGTAGATATCCTTAAATGTGGTTTAATTAATGTTAGCTCCTTGGTGAAACATCACCAGGACATCTACATCCTTGTAGAATCCCTCTACCTGGTTTCATTGTTTTTAACAGAAACATGGACACGCCCCGATGCTGATACAGAACTAGGGCTGGCATGCCCGCCAGGCTATAAGGTGCTACATAAGCCACAGCCCAACGGGAGAGGGAGTAATTTTCAAAGACAGCTGGAATTTCACCCAGATTACCTTGGATGAAGTTGAAGGCTTTGAGCCCATGAGGTTCTCCCTTAGAGACCTTACGGGGTGCCTGCTTACAGGCAAGTATACTATAGACCTCCTGGCCCAGCCAGCCCTCAACAACAGGCACTTATTGATATTCTCTACAATATGTCACTTACACACTCCAGAATGGTTATTCTGGGGGACCTTAACTTCTGCGCTAATGGGAATTCAGGTCCCAAACTTAAAGACCTTCTACAATCCTGTGAAAATCTAAACCTACAGCAGCTGGTGAAGGAACCTACACACAAGGCGGCCATATACTAGATTTAATCTTCTCTGAGGAAAATGTGGCCAAGGTGGAAGAAATTCTAGCCCTGTGCTGGACTGACCATTTCCTAATCACTTTCTCAGTGTTTAACCCTAGAAAGAGCAATGACTCTGATACAACAGGAAGTCATCGTCAAGGTAGGGAGTGGAACAAACTACTTAAGACACTAAAAAATTCCCCAATTTTAAGTAATAAAGTTGATTTTGATGGAAGTAAATCAGCAGAGGAGAAATACACAAAATTTTGCGATCAGATTACGAGCTTTCTCGATCAGATCATTCCAATGAAAAAACTAAAGAATAAACTCAAGCTGTCAGCCCCTTGGTTTAATTAGAAGCTAAAAAACCTAAAGAGGGGTTGTAAACAAGCAGAAAGGAAGTGGAGAAGACTCTACATGGAGACTGATAAAATAGCCTTGAATGCGAATTTGGGTATCTATAAGGAAGAAATTGCCAAAGCCAAAGCTGAATATTATGCAAGCTCCATCCTAGAGGCACCTAATAAAGCCAGAAGCGTATTTAAAATTGTCAACACCCTTTCCAAGCCTGACTGCATAAAAAGTAGGAACATTGCGACCCAAGACCTATGCAATTGTCTAGCAAACTGTTTTGAAGAGTTACCAATATAATTAGGAGGTTTGGGCCTGCAGCCGATCAGGCTCATAAGAGTGAAAATACAATCAGTGCGACAAAGCTGCCACAAGCAACTGTGAAGAAGAGAGGGGTTGGGAAGGATAAGCCTGTTATCTTAGATCATGTTGACATCCCTACAGAGGAAGAATTTTATTGACTTGCCCTTTGCACTGCCTCCGGGTCCCCTATGGACCCTCTTCCCCATCGGGTTTGGAAGGAAGTCAGTGAAGATCTTTTTCCACAGCTCCCCCAAACTTGTTGCCAGTCCCTGAGCAGTGGGATAGGCCCCATGTCCTGGAAACAGGCAATTGTGACCCCCCTGTTAAAAAAAAGCTACGCTTGACCCCCTGTGTCCTGGAAATTATAGACCAATTTCCCTCCTGCCTTACCCTGTAAAATTCTAGAGCGCATGGTCAGTAAAACCCTCTCGCATTTCCTGGAAATCAATACAAAAATTGGAAGATGTACAATTTGGCTTTCGCCCCGGTCATGGAACCGAGACTGCTTTAGTTACAGTCTTGGACGAACTTAGAACGCGTGCGGACAAAGGTCAATCAGCGATATTGATCCTATTGGACATGTCTGCCGCATTCGACACGGTCAATCACAGGATCCGTTTGAGAAGGTTCAAAGAAATTGGGATCGAGGGCAAGGGACTGAAGTGGTTTCAGTTGTATCTTTCGAATAGACAGCAAGCAGTAGCCTTACCCCTTCCTTTCAAAATTCAGCAATATCCAGCATGGAGTTCTCCAGGGATCGGCGATCAGCCCAATTCTATTAAATATTTACATGAGCCCGCTGATCCCAATCATCAAATCCTATAAAATTAACTTGGTAAACTATGCGGACGACAAGCAACTTATTCTGTCCCTAGAGGGAACTCATTCTACAGCTTCCATGAATACATGCAAAAAACTGCCAAATGGCTCTCGGATAACTCCCTGCAGTTTAGTGGGGAAAAGACAGAAATTCTGTACTGTACGGTCAGGAAAGTCCCTCCCCTGCTTCCGGCCAACTTCTGGCTCATCCCCACAGACAAGCCCCCTACACCTACTGGGGCCATGCACAATCTAGGGGTGACTTTTGATGACAAGTCAGGCCTAGAATCCCACGTAAACAATACAGTGGGTACCTGCTTTTCCCTTATCAGAGCACTGCGGAAAATACTTCCAATGCTACCAACGACAGTCAGGGCACTTGTGGTGAGAAGTGTCATCCTGAGTCGACTGGATTACTGTAACTCCCTGATTCTGGGCGCTCCAAACTCTTTGATCTATAAACCTCCAAAGAATTCAGACCATAGCTGCAAAGCTAGCACTGAAGAAACCCCACAGATCCTCTTCATCTCTGTCTCTTAAAGAACTACACTGGTTACTAGTGACTCAGAGAATACAGTTCAAATCGCTTTGCATCGCCTTCAAGGCCCTGCACGGCCTAGGACCGCCGTCACCGCAGAAAACATTTGTTTGGTATACCCCGACTGGAAACCTTTGTTACTCTACCGCCCAGCTGGTCTGCACTCCTAGAGTTAGAACCACCAGATTCGGAGGAAGAGCATTTAGCTCTGCAGCCGCTTGTCTGTGGAATAAACTTCTCCCTAATCTTAGGCAAATTACAGAGTTCTTACAGCTCAGGAAGAAGTTTAAAACATGGCTCTTTCCTAAGGTATGAAGCAGGCAATGATCATTCTTTCTGCCTGGCAATCTGTGTAATCTCGGGTGCCAATGCAATACTAGCGCCAGGATACCCATAGGGTGATAGTGCGCTTTTTAAGACTCCATTACATTACATTACATTACATAACATAGCCAAGAAGTGCAGACACGGTTCAGAAAGAGAAAATATCCAACAAAAGTCATTGAAAAAAGCCTCTAGAAAGTAGGAACGCAAAAACGTACTGAGATTTTCCAGGGTTCAGAAAAGTGAAGCAAAAAGAAAATCCACCGAAAATAAGATTGATAACAACATATACTGCGGAAGCAAGTAAATTTACCCATATAATCAAAAAACACCGGGGAATATCACAACTGGATCCTACGTTATCAGAAATAATTGGGAACCATCCAAACATAACCTACAGGCGAGCTACAAATATAGGAGACAGATCAACACACAGTCATTTTAAAGCAAAGCAGTCAATGTCATGGACTAAAGTAGAAGGTTTCCTGGCCATGTAAACAGTGCACAGCCCGTCAAATAGCAGTGCAAGAAAAGAGGTGCAACTCAACAATGGCACAAAATCGAAAATCAAGCAACATATAACATGGGAAAGCAAATTTGTGATCTACATTGTTGAATGTGCCTGTAAACTAAAATACATTTGCAGTACAACTTGTGAAATTAAAAAGAGAATCTTAGAACACATTAGAGTGACAAAAACAATGATTGCATCAATGCCATTGCAAACCATATGGACAAAGTTCATAACAGCAAATGGGAAGATCTAAGATGCTATGCCATTGAACAAATACCCGCATCCAAAAGAGGAGGAAACTGGGAAAAACTACTACAGCAGAATGAATCTAAACACATTGTGTCATTAAGAACATTAAATCCGAGGGGTTTGAATCAGGATGAAGAATTATACGTACATCTTTAGAGCATCAAGAGTAATGGAACAATCTAATCATCAAGTTTATCGACAAGGGAACATGTGAGCTCACTAGAGAGCTGGAAACAAAAATTCAAAATCAAAATAAGATTCAAATGGCAAAAGGACTTCAGTGCAATACCAAACATTAAAATCGACAAAAGTGTTTTCAATAAAGCGAAATGCTGGTGCATCATGATGTTTGGTAATAGAGAGCCATAAACTTCGGGAAATAATTGGTTAACATAATCTGCGATTAAAATGATCATGAAAAAAAGAAAGAGAAAAATGCAAAATTGTTATCATGTGAAAAGAACAAAATATTGTATAAACAATGCTTCACATCCAGTGGCACTATTTGCACCTTAATCACGTTTGCACTTTATTAATTGCAAAATACACCTTGTCACTTTAGAAACATGCCAGACTACATGTACCTTTTTATAAGGAACAGTGGTCCCATTCAAACAGAGTAAAGTAAAATGCCGCAATTAGTACAATGAAAAATTGGGTTTATGTATAAAGACAATGCAAAATTAATAGTCAATACAATTAAATAGTAAGCGAGGAAATGATGAAACCAGTGAGTGAGTTTTTTCTGTGGCAGGGTAAAAGGGAAATCAGACTACATGTACCAGCATGCAATGCCAACAGGAAACAGGAAATAGCTGTTACTGTAGAAATAAATGATGTCTGAGACTATAGGACAATTATCCCATGATCATGGTCCGAGTAATGGACCGAAACACGTTGTGCATGGCAGTGGCCTCTTTGCACTAAATAAAAAGTTTAACCCAGATCCCAAGTGAGTGCGTGTTCAATGGTCGCTTCGGCGGAATTTGGATGCAATATTTGCTGGCTTGGTACAACTGGAGATTCACGCACCGCCGCCAGGACCATGTCATGAATGATGTAATATGTGACATCATCAGCAGTGCATTGCGGGTGCGCGAGTTATAGTTAGCTGAACTAACTATAACGGCGGAATTTCTCTGGGTTTGTATGAGTGAAATGTCCAACTAACTATAACATGCCTGAAACCTATGGTTTTTTCAGTGAATTTCTAAGGCTTTTTAAATGCTAATTTCTAACTATAACGTCCCTGAAACCAATGGTTTTTTCAGTGAATTTCAAAGGATTATTAAATGCTAATTTCTAACTATGACTACAAAGGTAGGACATGAAGAAAGAGGAAGAAAAGCGCAGAAAGGAGCAAGACAAATGCAGAAAGAGCAACAGAATTCTAGAAAGACAAAGAAAAGTGCAGGAAGAAGCAAGAGATGTACAGAAAGAACCAACAGAGGAGCAGAAAGTCCTCCTGTGCCCCCAATTTTTTGCTGACGGGTACTGATGGTAACTGACCAGGCCTAGAGCCAATGCTATGCTGAAAGACACTTAGAATACAGTGAAAACACCTACATACACTAGGGAACACAATGCGTTGGGGTACCCCTGTGATTAACATGACCTCCTTTGTATTTGCCATGAGCTAGTGCTTCGGTCATTGCATGAGTACATGGGTAGTGATTGGATGATTAGAGTGCTGCAAGGACAGTGCATGGTGATTTTATAACTGCTTGGGTTTTGGCGGAGTGATTGGATAAGTACATGATACTCGATGGGTAATTAGAGGAGTGCATGGGTAGTGACAGGGGGATTGCTAGAGTGCATGAGTACTACCTGGGTAATTTCAGGAGTGAATCAGTATTGTGTAGGTGGTTAGAGGTCTGCATTGGTAGTGCATAGGAGATTGTAGCAGTGATCAGTTAGTGACTGGATCATTGCATGAATACATAGCTACTGACTGAAACATTAGAATACTGCAAGGAGAGTGCCTGAGTGAATTTATAAGTGCTTGGGTATTGGCAGAGTGTTTGGATTAGTACATAGTAGAGGCTGAGTGACTGGAGGAGTGCACAGGGAGTGACTGGGTCATTACATGTGTACATGGGTACTGAATGGATGATTAGAGTACTGCAAGGAGAGTGCATGGTGAAATTATAAGTGCTTGAGTTTTGGCGGAGTGATTGGATAAGTACATGGTGCTCACTGGGTGATTGGAGGAGTGCATGGGTAGTGAGAGGGCGATGGCTGGACTGCATGGGTAGTGCTCATTGTATTGTAGCAGTGCATGAGTTAGTGCATGGGTCATTGCATGAGTGTATGGGTAGTGACTGGATGATTAGAATGCTGCAAGGAGAGTGCATGGTGAATTTATAAGTGCTTGGGTTTTGGCGGAGTGATTGGTTAAGTACACACGTCACATCAGACCCCGCCCACTCCCTTCACCACTGTGCAAACACACCTCCTGGCGGGTTTTAAGTTGGGGGATTAATTCCCCTTGAATCCTGAGTGTCCCTGGGGGCCAACTAGCCCACCAGGTACCTCCAGTAAGCTGAACAGAGCTGCGTTGCAGAGAAGTGGCCCGAGGCCACGCCCCTTTTGACACCTCTCTGCAACGCAACTCTGTGGTGCTTACTGGACATACCTGGTGTGCTAGCTGGCCCTCCGGGACCCTCAGGATTCAAGGGGACTTAATCCCCCAATTTAAAACACGCCACAGGGTGCGTTTGGACAGTGATGAAGGCAGGGGGCGGGGCCTGATGTGACAAGTGTGCAAACGCACCCTGTGATTGGATAAGTACACAGTGGCCCCCTCCCTTTGTGAAAATAGCCCCGGGGTGGTGGTGGTCCCCGGGGCTCGGGGTCCATAACGGACCCCCCATTTTGCATTTTTAGTGCCCCGGAGAGGTGGCGGTCCCTGGGGTGTGTGGGGGAGCTCGAGCCCCTACACACAGGTTTAATTATTTTTAAAAAACAAGCCCCATGGGGTGGCGATCCCTGGGGCAGTGGGAGGGCTGTGTGCCCCCGTGAATATTTTAGAAAAGCCCCAGGGTTGGCGGTCCCCAGGGCTTGGAGGGGACTTGGAGGCCCCACACATTTATAACAAGCCCTGGGGGGTGCCGGACCCCAGGGCTGTGGGGAGGCTATGTGCCCCCCATGAATATTTTAGAAAAGCCCCAGGGGGGTGGCAGTCCCCAGAGCTTGGAGGGGCCTTGGAGGCCCGCCCACAATTAAAAAACAAGCCCAGGGGGTGGCGGTCCCTGGGGCTGTGGGAGGGCTGCGTGCCCTCCCGCATATCATTTGCATAGCCCCGGGAAAGGTGGCGGTCCCAGGGCTGCGGGGCCCCCACAATATTAGTTTTTAAATTGGGCAATGCCCCCAGGACCTGGCCCACCCAGGGGCCCATTTAAATGAAGCGCAGGAGCCCGCGCTTCATTTTCTTTATAATTGCAGCCGGATTTGCGACCCCAGCGTGAATTCTGCCGAAATTATTTTAAAAAATGCTTTTTTTGGCCCTGGGGGTCATTGTGGGATCCCCTGAGCAGGCCTTGGGGGTCAGGGTGTTTCTACTCTATCCCCTTTTCTTGTTTTTCACCTTTGTTTCACTGTTTACTTGTGACTCGGTTCTACCGAGTCACAAGATGGCTGCCAACACTTCCTGGTTTAGAGTGTTGGTAGCCAATCACAGTGAAGCTCGTGGTCGGGAGGGTTCGCGAATCCACCGCTGCCCCAGATATTGAAACTTTTATTGTTGGAATTTCTCAGCAACTACTGAACGGATTTACACCTTTTAAAAAAAAGGTGGCTTTCTGAACCAAGCACTACATTTTTGCCAGATTTGGTATAATTCCGTTCAGCAGTTCGGGCTGTAGCCTTGGCTAGAGTTTCCTATGGAGAATTGATATTGAAACTTTTATTTTTTGAATTTCTCAGGAACTACTGAACGGATTTATACCATTTAACAAAAAGGACTCTTTCTAAACCAAGGGCTACCTTTTTGCCAAATTTGGTGTAATTCCGTTCAGAAGTTCAGGCTGTAGCTTTGTCTAAAGTTTCCTATGGAAAATAAAATGAGGAAAACGCATTTTGGGAACCCCCTTTTTTCTCCGCCCCCACTTGGCGAATCACCCGGAAAGTTTTGAGAGAGGAGCTGACCGGAGCTGATAAGTAGTTTTGAAAATTTCACGAAGATTTGTCAACCAGCCAAAAGGTTTTGGGAAAACAAAAAACGCTTTTCCTACGGAAATTAGGTCCTAACTATAACTACCTACTGGCGATAGTCAGTAGGTAATATATAATATATATATATATATATATATATATATATATATATATATATATATATATATATATATATATATATATATATATATATTTCCACAACGTTTGCGAACAGCCACCGCGCTCCTGATCAGCAGGTGCGTCGTCGCGCAGACCTCGCAAACCAAGTCCGGAATATGAATGAATACTCCTCTCACACCAGGAATGACGACGCCATGTCTTGACAATATGGATCAGATTTTAATTAACGGCAATGTCAGACGCGTTTCGACTGAACCAGCAGGCTTGTTAACCAACAAAGTTTTGTCAAAAAAACACCATTTTAAAGCTGTGCACATGATCAATCACATGATGAACTACAAATAAAGTGCATTGAAAGACAGACTCGTAGTTCATTTAGGTTCATTTGCAAAACAAAAGCAGACATTTGCGGAATTACTCTCAATTAAAATTTAACTGATACCACAATTATTCCAGCGTAAATACGCACAAAAGAACTGTACTGCTTGTCATGTTTCTCACATACGTTAATCCTTAAATAGAGCCCCAGTGGGCATACGCAATGATTCTTCCTGTTGTCTAACTAATTAAGCCCTAGTGGGCATGCACTACATGATTTTCCAACCACTTAAAAGCACATCATGACTTTTCTTATTATATCAAATAAAGTGCTACCCAGTGTAACCTCACAAAACATACAATTTATACAATCCTACACTTAAAATTAACATAAAAAGAGAATGCAGAAAGAGAGCAGCAAAAACATAATCCTAATGACTTAGGTTTCAAGTCTTCATAGGTGTGTAAACAGGTCCTCTTCCATATTGAGGCCTGCCGGGGCTCTGCTAATAAGCTCTAAAATATAGCGGGACTCCAATTTTCTAAGATCTTTTTCCCTATTGCCCCCTCTAATATTGGGCGCAATCGCATCAATGACAAAGTACGTAAGACCTGCATCATTATTTTCATGGTATTTTGCAAAATGACGAGCCACAGGGTACGTCTTGTCCCCATTCTTGATAGCTCGAAGATGCTGCAAAATTCTTTTGTGGACAGGTAAAATAGTACTACCCACATAAGATAGATTGCATGGACAATTAAGTACATAGACGGCAAAATCAGTTTTACAGTCATATTGCCCTTTGATGTTCTTTTCTTTTTTCGAGCAGCCCGTTACATATTTAGAGGTGTTCTTGCCATGATGACACGCTTTGCACTTAGTGCATTTAATAAAACCATTTTTGCGTTGCAACCAAGCAGCTTTGGAAGGTACAACAAAAGGTTTGGGTGCCATGTTGCTCACTAACATTTGCTTGAATGATCTGGCTCTACGGAAAGTTATTAAGGGTCTGGCCGATACTATTTTGTTCAGAACAGGGTCATTACGAATTAAATGCCAATGTCTCGACAATATATTCCTTACTTGTCCATGCTGTTTATTGTATGTTGTTATCATTCTGCAGTCATTCGACATAATTCCCCTTTGGCACATACAAAACAACAGGCACCCAGAGAAGAGTGGCTACACAAAGTGATCTGTGTAATTTACAAGTTCATGATATGGATTTAATGTGTGATTTGGAACAAATGGGATCCGTGAATATCAATGATGAAGTTCTGCCATTGAATGAAAGACATTCTAACATAGAAGAAATTGCCAACGAACAGGGTATTGATATTGGCGCAAGTGAAGCCACGCCCTTTCGGCCACGATCCAAATTTATTCCGATATCTGCTAGAGACTCGATAGATGTCTTCAATGAACTGGTAGTAAATGACTTGAAAAATCTGGAGAAATGTACTGGCGCAAAATACAAAAAATGGTCACAGCAGCAAAAAGATTGTATGGATTTGATTAAAAAATTGTCCATGAATAGCAATTGTGTTGTACAAAATGCTGATAAAGGGGGTAACATAGTCCTGTGGGGTAGACAACAATACCTGGACGAAGCATATAAGCAATTAAACAGCAAAGCTAATTATGTGAGAGTTCCCTCTAATGCTATGCTAACACAACATCAGCTGTATAACACGCAATTACAACAATGGTTTGAACAAAATTTGCTGACACGGGAAGAATTTCTGTATTTAAAGATTAGCAATCCAGTTGTACCGGTTTTCTATTTAATACCTAAGGTACATAAAAATCTTGCTAACCCGCCAGGTAGGCCTATTATTTCAGCCATCAGGAGTGCCTTTGAGAATACCTCCAAGTTTATTGATTCTTTTCTATGCCCAATGGTAAAATTGTTGCCCTCCTATATACAAGATACGGGTGACTTTTTGAAAAGCATTTACGATATACCATGGGAAGAGGACATGCTTTTAATAACTATCGACGTCACTACATTATACACTAGCATTAGACATGCAGATGGCCTGAATGCCGTGAAACACTTTTTAGGCACACGGCATATTTCATTATGGGCCCATACACAAATTTTGATCTCCATGATAGATACTTGTTTAAAAAATAACTTTTTTCTTTTTAATGGTGAACTATTTCATCAGCAATGTGGGACTGCTATGGGCACCTGCTTCGCCCCCAGCTATGCGAATTTGCATATGGGCTGGTGGGAGGAGCAGGTGCTACTACTAGAACACCAGGAGGTTTGGCATAACAACATATTGCAATGGAGTCGGTATATAGACGACTTGTTTGTCGTCTGGAAAGGTCCCGAGGCACTAGCCAGGCAATTTGTGAATCAACTGCAAACCAATAACCTAAATTTGAAATTCACTAGTAACATCAGTGATTCTGAAGTCAATTTCCTTGATCTTACAGTTTATGTAAAAGATGCCAAGCTACAAACTAAAATTTATCGGAAACCAACGTCAGGCAACACGTTGCTTCATGCAACTAGTTTCCATCCGCACAGCTTGATTAGAAGCATTCCCTATGGGGAATGCTTGAGAACTAAACGTAACTGTAGTGAACTTGAAGTCAGGGAGATTGAATTAACAAATTTACAATCCCGTTTCAAATCTCGAGGTTATGGGGATGAATGTATTGATGCAGCGATTCACAAGGTTAAGAACAAAACGAGGGAAGATATTTTGTTTAAAAACACAAGGCCCAACAAGAAAGTGAAGAATAGGGGAATTATATCGAATGACTGCAGAATGATAACAACATACAATAAACAGCATGGACAAGTAAGAAATATATTGTCGAGACATTGGCATTTAATTCGTAATGACCCTGTTCTGAACAAAATAGTATCGGCCAGACCCTTAATAACTTTCCGTAGAGCCAGATCATTCAAGCAAATGTTAGTGAGCAACATGGCACCCAAACCTTTTGTTGTACCTTCCAAAGCTGCTTGGTTGCAACGCAAAAATTGTTTTATTAAATGCACTAAGTGCAAAGCGTGTCATCATGGCAAGAACACCTCTAAATATGTAACGGGCTGCTCGAAAAAAAAAAAAGAAAAGAACATCAAAGGGCAATATGACTGTAAAACTGATTTTGCCGTCTATGTACTTAATTGTCCATGCAATCTATCTTATGTGGGTAGTACTATTTTACCTGTCCACAAAAGAATTTTGCAGCATCTTCGAGCTATCAAGAATGGGGACAAGACGTACCCTGTGGCTCGTCATTTTGCAAAATACCATGAAAATAATGATGCAGGTCTAACGTACTTTGTCATTGATGCGATTGCGCCCAATATTAGAGGGGGCAATAGGGAAAAAGATCTTAGAAAATTGGAGTCCCGCTATATTTTAGAGCTTAATAGCAGAGCCCCGGCAGGCCTCAATATGGAAGAGGACCTGTTTACACACCTATGAAGACTTGAAACCTAAGTCATTAGGATTATGTTTTTGCTGCTCTCTTTCTGCATTCTCTTTTTATGTTAATTTTAAGTGTAGGATTGTATAAATTGTATGTTTTGTGAGGTTACACTGGGTAGCACTTTATTTGATATAATAAGAAAAGTGATGATGTGCTTTTAAGAGGTTGGAAAATCATGTAGTGCATGCCCACTAGGGCTTAATTAGTTAGACAACAGGAAGAATCATTGCGTATGCCCACTGGGGCTCTATTTAAGGATTAACGTATGTGAGAAACATGACAAGCAGTACAGTTCTTTTGTGCGTATTTACGCTGGAATAATTGTGGTATCAGTAAAATTTTCATTGAGAGTAATTCCGCAAATGTCTGCTTTTGTTTTGCAAATGAACCTAAATGAACTACGAGTCTGTCTTTCAATGCACTTTATTTGTAGTTCATCATATGATTGATCATGTGCACAGCTTTAAAATGGTGTTTTTTTGACAAAACTTTGTTGGTAAACAAGCCTGCTGGTTCAGGCGAAACGCGTCCGACATTGCCGTTGATTAAAATCTGATCCATATTGTCAAGACATGGCATCGTCATTCCTGGTGTGAGAGGAGTATTCATTCATATATATATATATATATATATATATTATCTACTGGCAGTCGCCAGTAGATAGTTATAGTTAGGACCATAGGAAATCCGCAACATTCTATTTGGAATAACTTTGGCGCCGATTGACGAATCCTCGCGAAATTCTCAAAATAGGTGGGGCGCTCTGCTCCGCTCCTACCCTGAAAGTCTCGGGGGGATTCGTCAAGCGGGGGCTGAGAAAAAGGGGGGGTCTCAAAACGCGTTTTCCCCATGCATTTTTCCATAGGACCTTTAGTCCGAGCTACAGCCTGAACGGCTGAACAGAATTACTTGAAATTTGGCAGAGAGGTAGCCCTCAGGTCAGGGATGTGCCTTTTGAAGGTCTCGTGTAAATCTGTTCAGTATTTCCTGAGAAAATAGCATTTAAATCAATATATATATCCATGGGCGCGCTCCGAGCGCGTACCGTAAGCTTACCGTACGCGCACGCTGCCGTGCGCGAGCGCGATTCTGATTGGTTGTTAGATCTCAGTAAACATTGGAATCGGTCGAAACCAGGAAGTGTCGGCCGCCATTTTGTCTCTCGCAGTCTGAGGGGGTGAAAAACAAAGCTGGATAACGTGAAAAGGGGGCAGGCTGGACAGTTCCTGACCCCCTAGCCTTTGTCAGGGGGTCCCAGAAGGACCCCCAAGGGCAAAAATGAATTTTAATTTTTTTTCAAAAAATCGCCAAATGCGCGCAGCGTACGCGCACGGCGTAAACGGAGAAATTCCGCGAGGAGAAATTCCGCGAACTTCGCGTAACTATTACGCGTACCGTGCGCGCACGGCAAAAAAAAAATTCAAAAAGGAAAGCTTAAAAAAAATTAAAAAAAAATGTGAGGTAAGGTTGGCTCTTAAAAGAGCTGTTGGTTTAATACAGGGATGGAGGAAAGAAAGAATGGGAATATTATGAGCGTCTACAAACGTGCTGGTCTATCTTATTGTTAATAAGGGAAACACTGGTCTCCCCAAAAACAATAAGACCACAACACGTTGTACACCTCATTGCAACCCTCCCAAATCGAGGGTTAACGTCCAGAGGAGCAGAAGAAGGTGATGCTCCCACCTCAGAGGAAGGGCTCAGCTGAGCTGCCGATGATGTACTCGGCTGAGCTTCTGAGGTTGGGCTCAGGTGACTTACTGAAGAGTTTTCTCCAGTATGTCGAGCAAAGGTTCTGGGATGTCTATCCCTAAGGTGTCTCTTCATAGAGTGATTTCCAAAGGAATACTTCTTCCTTGGATCTCCTCTAGATAAAACAAGGTCACAAATTGTGCAAGTGACCAATGGAGCATTGACCTTTTTCTGCCCCTCTGGAAAAGTAAAATACTCCCACACAAAAGAATCCTTTTGTTTCCTCCTTCTCTGTCTGATGATGGTGCTTCTAGCCTCACTCTCAGAAGAGGTCTGCTGCTCTGCCATTGTATCTCAATGTCAATTCAGCTCCTTCTCCTAGGGGATCTCAAGCAGTAATGAGGGGAATGGGTGTGGTGTGGGAAGTTTCTGGAAATGAAAGTAGTTTCAACCAATGAAAAGTGTTCTTTGTGGATCACATGACCTACCGTGCGCGCTCCGTAAGCTTACGGTACGCGCTCGGAAACAAGTACGCATGCGCGAACGTGACGCTTACGGAGCACTTACGGAGCGCGTAGTAAGACGCACTCACGCATGCGCATTACACGCCCCTGCGTAACCGCGACGTTGCTTCCGCGTGTACGCGTACGTCACGTACGTATCACGTAAGCGCGCTGTACTTATGACGTACGGAGCGCGTAGCGTCAGCTTACCGTACGCGCACGGAAAAAAATGCATAACAAAAAAATGAACCATTCCATAATGCAGGATATAGTACATATATTATTTTATACATAGGTATACCAAAAATCTCAAAAAAAAATTTGCATTTAAAAATTCACTGAAAAAACCATAGGTTTCACACACGTTATAGTTAGGAATTAGCATTTAAAAAACCTTGCAAATTCACTGAAAAAACCATAGGTTTCACACATGTTATAGTTAGCTGGACATTTCACTCGTAAAAAACCAATGAAATTCCCCCGTTATAGTTAGTGCAGGCAACTATAACTCACGCGACCGCAATCCTCTGTTGATACTAATACTGTATCTTTAGCTATACATATATTACAAATATTTATTTTTCATAAAGACACATATGTCATCAGTGATGTAATATCTGACATCATCAGCAGAGGATTGCGGTCGCGTGAGTTATAGTTGCCTGCACTAACTATAACGGGGGAATTTCATTGGTTTTTTACGAGTGAAATGTCCAGCTAACTATAACATGTGTGAAACCTATGGTTTTTTCAGTGAATATATATATATATATATTCTTGAAGAAATACGATCCAGGGTATCAGATAGAGACGAGCCCACACCAACAGTTTCTGCGAGTAAGTTTATTATTTAGATTGCAGACAAGGACGACGCGTTTCGACCACGTCCGTGGTCTTGGTCACATGACCTCCGCTTCCCATTACACATTATTTAAAGGTGCAGATAGCATTCGTCATCATAACAGAAATAAAGAAAATAAATCAATGTTTACAGTCACATTCCAAATCATATATACAATTAGTGCCAAACTGTGTATGCTAAAAACTAAGGCTAGCAGTTCTTGTTTTTGGGGTGCATTACGTGTGTGATATTGCAGTCATCATCTTGGTGTGCTGGATCTAGTGCCCTTCTTGATTTTTTATTATATTCTATATTTGTGTTTGATCTGAGGATAGTTTTGGACGGTTGGGTATTAATGACATTGTGTTAATATAGTGTAGAGGGAAAGGCTCAAAATCTATTGCAACAGAATTATGGTTTCTATTGTGGTCAGTGGAAAAATCATGCAAAAAATAGTGGTGATTGATTTCACAACAGAAGTGAGGGTTTAGTACCCTAATTATATTGATGTAACTATAATGTGGCTAGGAGTCAATAAGATGATCACTCCAGTGCTCATATTTCTAACACAAACCAGTGCGGGTCAGATGATTTGCAGAGGCTCTCTCCTGAAAAAAACATAATTCCACATGATTAGTATCCCTACAAAGTCAATCTACATGACAAAGTACACAGAACAATATGCATTCAATGTCACCATTCCATTTCCTCAAAGATAAGCACAACTCTACATACTGCTTTACTATTGTTAAAAACAAGAAGAGGGTGAGGTGCGGGGAAGGAAGAAAAGAGGCGAGCATTCAGTCAAGGCAGAATTAAAAATACTTATTCATTAGTTCATAAGTGGCTGTATAGTTCCTCGTCCTGATTAAGGCCATCAGGAAACTTAGTGTCTGCTAGGAGAATAATGCAAAAACAACAGTTGATGGACAGAATGCAGAACAATGTCATACATTCACCCCAGTACAGAGATCTGGGCCTAAATCCATCGTTTTTTTGCTCACCATGCCAACCCAGTTTAGACCTGGCCATATGCAAATCAGTCTTGACCCTGTGCCTCATGGAAACAGTCCAGCCCAAACTGCCAAGCCAGGTCCTCCCTGGACCGGAAACAAGCATCCTAGGAGCGGTTTCGGTGTTTCACCCCTCTTCAGCCAGGATAGCTTGATTCCAGTGGCATGGAGAGCACGGGACTCACGTCTGAGCATACCTGTCCCACTCGGGGTGACAAATGCAAAAACAACAGTTGATGGACAGAATGCAGAACAATGTCATACATTCTCCACTGTACAGAGATCTGGGCCTAAATCCATCGTTTTTTTGCTCACCATGCCACCCCAGTTTACACCTGGCCATATGCAAATCAGTCTTGACCCTGTGCCTCATGGGAACAGTCCAGCCTGAACTGGGGGTGAATGTTTTGATTTGTTCTGCATTCCGTCCATCAATTGTGTGTTGTTTGCTTTCCCACCCTAAGTGTGCCAGGTATGCTCAGACGTGAGTCCTGGGCTCACTGTGCCACTGGAATCAAGCTATCCTGGCTGAAGAGGGGTGAAACCCTGAAACCGGTCCTAGGGTGCTTGTTTCCGGTCCAGGGAGGACCTGGCTTGGCAGTTCAGGCTGGACTGTTCCCATGAGGCACAGGGTCAAGACTGATTTGCATATGGCCAGGTCTAAACTGGGGTGTCATGGTGAGCAAAAGAATGATGGATTTAACCCAGATCTCTTGACTGGGGGTGAATGTGTTGATTTGTTCTGCATTCCGTCCATCAATTGTGTGTCTTTTGCTTTCTCACCCTAAGTGCGCCAGGTATGCTCAGACCTGAGTCCTGGGCTCACTGTGCCACTGGAATCAAGCTATCCTGGCTGAAGAGGGGTGAAACCCCGAAACCGGTCCTAGGATGCTTGTTTCTGGTCCAGGGAGGACCTGGCTTGGCAGTTCAGGCTGGACTGTTCCCATGAGGCACTGGGTCAAGACTGATTTGCATATGGCCAGGTCTAAATTGGGGTGGCATGGTGAGCAAAAGAATGATGGATTTAACCCAGATCTCTTGACTGGGGGTGAATGTTTTGTTCTGCATTCCGTCCATCAATTGTGTGTCTTTTGCTTTCTCGCCCTAAGTGCGCCAGGTATGCTCAGACGTGAGTCCTGGGCTCACTGTGCCACTGGAATCGAGCTATCCTGGCTGAAGAGCGGTGAAACCCCGAAACCAGTCCTAGAATGCTTGTTTCTGGTCCAGGGAGGACCTGGCTTGGCAGTTCAGGCTGGACTATTCCCATGAGGCACAGGGTCAAGACTGATTTTCATACGGCCAGGTCTAAACTGGGGTGGCATGGTGAGCAAAAGAATGATGGATTTAACCCAGATCTCTTGACTGGGGGTGAATGTTTTGATTTGTTCTGCATTCTGTCCATCAATTGTGTGTCTTTTGCTAGGATAATAAGGCGTGATTCCCGTTTGCGTAGTGCAGATATTCGATTTCCTCCCCTCGGATTCGGGTTGACTGTATCCAGTCCAAAAAATCTGGGTTTGGTCCAGTCACTCCCGTGTTCCTTGCAGAAGTGTCTAGCTGTGCTGTAGCTCTGGTCATTGTTTGTAATTGCAGGCCAATGTTCTAATATTCTCTTTTTTGCAGCAAATGTTGTAGATCCTATGTACCATAGGCCGCAAGGGCAGACAGTAGCATACACTACGTACTCAGTATTGCAATTTATTGCACTGGGTATTTTCCATTTGATTTTGGTTCTCTCAAGAAAGTTTTCAGTTACATTGCTGTTATGTTTGCAGGCTTTACATTTTCCACACCTGCGGAAACCTCTGCTTTTCATCAGCCAGTTGTTGTCTTTGGGTCGAAGATGACTGTGTACTAAAATATCTTTGAGTGATGCACTTCGTCTGAAACTAATCAATGGGGAGGTGGTTATTTCATTACGCAGGATGGGATCCTGTCTAAGGATCTCCCATCTGTTCTTTAGAATCCTGCGTATTTGATTAGATTGGCTGCAGTATCTGGTAATGAATCTTGTTGGTTCCTTAGTTTCTGTTTGTTTCTGTTTGTTTTCTTTTTTGGTTCTACTCTTTTCCAAAATGTCCTCTCTGCATTGTGTTTCTACTCGTTTTTCTGCTTGATGCAGTGCTTTTCTCGAGTAACCCCTTTCCTTAAACCTTGCTTTCATCTCCTGTTTGGTTTCAGTGTATGCTGCTTCAGTACTGCAATTACGCTTTGCTCTTAGGAACTCGCTGTAGGGAATTCCCCATCTAAAACTAGGTGGATGTGAGCTAGAGGAGTATATGATGGAGTTACCTGCTGTCATTTTTCTGAAGAGATTAGTATTGACTTTGCCATTTTCAATAATCAACTTAAGATCAAGGAATTCAATGTGGCTTTGACTGTAGCGTCTTGTGAATCTAAGATTAACATCATTTTGGTTTAAGCAGTCAATAAAAAGGTTTAGATCATTTTCAGACCCACTCCAAACAAAGAAAACGTCATCAATATACCTCAGCCACTTCGAAACATTCCGATACCATCGTTCAGTCAGGTCATTCCAGAGCACCCGCTTCTCCCACCAGCACACCAAGAGATTGGCGTAGCTTGGGGCGAAGCAGGTGCCCATCGAAGTCCCCTGCAATTGTCTATAATGGACATTTTAAAAAAGAAAACCATTTTCTCTGAGGCACATTGCAATCATTTCCAACAACATATGGGTATGCTGTAGGGATTCGGCTCTGCGTTTCTTAAGAAAAGATTTGCATGCTTTTAGACCATCTTCATGCCGTATGCTTGTGTACAGAGCTTCGACATCTAAACTGACTAACCACTCGTTCTCCCCGATTGTGATGTTTTGTATTTTATGGAGAAAATCAGTCATGTCCCGTAAATACGACGTAAGTTCTCTAACAAAGGGAAATAAGAAATAGTCTACATAGATACTGGTGTTCTCTATAAGGCTGTTTTTGGAGGATTCTATAGGTCTGCCAGGCGGATTCCTGCTGTCCTTATGTACCTTTGGTTGTAAATATAGTGTGGGAGTGGTGGGGGTATAATTTTTTAAGAATTTATTTTCATCCCATGTCAGTAGATTTTGTTCATGCCACATTTCAAGCCTATCATGGTATTGAGTTTTCAAATCATTGAGGTATTTTTTGTCAACCTTGCAGTAGCAAGTATTGTTATCAAGCTGGCGGTGCGCCTCATTTATGTACATGGTCCGTGTCATGATGACCACGTTACCTCCTTTATCGAAGGGTTTGATGACTAGTTCTTGGTATTTTTGTAAATTGTTTACCTCCTCCCATTGAGATTTCGTGAGGTTTGTGTTCTCCTTTGTTTTCTTCATTAGTTTGAGTAGATCTTGAGCAACAAGATCACTGAAAACATCGATGTTATCTCTGGCAAGTATGGGTACATATTTGGATTTGGCTCTGAATTGTGTAAGAGATGCTTTCCCGATATCTATGCCTAGGAGATTCAAAATCTCTGTAGTATGTATGGGATTAAAGGGGTCTAGGGGCACAGTGTTAGAATCTTGGGATATATATATATACTATAAGCTTTGAAAAGAATCATGCACACTTTACATAAGTGTTTAGTATGCAATTTCTATTTTTGCCAACTGGGCATTCTTTAGTGGAGTTTAAGCGCACTTGCATTGATTAACAATTTATACAATGGTTACCCATTTTTGAGGCAATGTAATTGAAAAATTTGGGAAGTGTTTATTTGGAATTTGTAACTCACTGGAGTTTATAGGTAGCAAAGTGTATTTTCCCCCAAAAGAATATATATATACTGATTTACAAGAAAATGATTTTTCTATGTTTATGTGATGCCGCTGTTTTACACTGTTTTTAAAGGAATTTGCCACCATGCACTTTGAATTGAGGCTATGACAAAGACCGCAAGGTTGAAATGCATCAGCCATCACAATAAACTGAACCGGTGATAAGAATCCCTGGAGTGCTGGCATATATATATATATATATATATATATATATATATATATATATATATATATATATATATATATATATATATATATATATATAACCACATATATATGCATTTGTGTGTTTATATAAGTATTTAAATGGTATTAAATAGTAGTGGAATATATTTAATTTACGTTATATAAAATTTTTATATGTTGAAATAATTACCATTTAGTGCTTTGAACTCTATTTATATTAAAACAATTTAAATGTTTGCTATTTGTGAAAGAAATTAGTATCCACTATATTTTTTTCTGATATTTCTGTACAATAGTACGGTAAACAATATTTTTGACACAATATTTTTGCCAATGATATTAATTACCATGATATTGTGTCAGTCATCCTAAAGTAGACCTACTTTATATACTCCAAAAAAGTTTTTGTGGATAGGCTTATTCATGGTTTAATTTAAAAGCAGAGGGATTAAAAGTGCAAAATGGTCAAATAATTCTCTTTGGATTTCTCTCACACCAAATCACTATTCACAAGGACGGGTTCTCATAACAGATCAGAGAATCAACATTTTAAAAAGTATTTCCGATCTCTTGGCGGTAAAAGATCATTTTCAACTTTTGCGGAACTAGTTGCTTTTCTAAACGAGCTGCAGTCTGAGAGGGCACAAGTTTCTCATAAATAAAACGTGGCCTAGCAGGCTGCTCTAGCAGTACACCTTCAGCTTTCTGTTATGCAACAAATGCTGTGCATCCCTCACAAGCTAATCATCATTAGACAGGATTAATTAATAGTGGAACTCGTTTAATGTAGTATACTATCTGTGCTTATATTATGTACTCTGTTAATTTATTATCACTCATTACACTCCTTTTAACATATGGCAAATTAATTTGATAAATGCTTTGTAATATGTTAAAAAATGGGTTAATATATGAGGGGGGTAGGTATCCACCTCGGGTAAAAACAATCCTTGTCAAGATTAACCTTTCATGAAATGACCCGAGCTCATCCCACTGGTAGCTATGGCACAGAGCAGACAGTGTGTAAGGTATTTATGCAGTACCAAAACAGCAATAAGGTAAAAATGTCAAATAATAAATATCCGAAAATGAATTTGAAAAATAGGGTTACATTTAATAAACAAAATTACTCTAAAATGACAGAAATCAAATAAGGGAACCATAGATATGAATTTTAAGGTTCTAAGTAGTAATATTGCTAACAAGCATAAAGTTCCAAGGATAGTCAATGGTCACAGTTGAGTAGACCTGGACCGAGGTGCAATTTGATGCTGACCACAATGGAGCACTAAGTAGGTTCAACCTTGTCAAGGATTTTACCTTCTGGCTTTAGACCTCCACCACAGGAGTACATGTCTAAAGCCCCCAGAACCTCAGGGGAGGCACTTAGAGACTCACAGGTTGTCAATTCCAGGTCCAGTTGCAAGTGACCAACGGGGCAGCTGCAGGAAAGTCCTTTTGTAGCTTTGTGTACCCCTTTAGCTTAAACAGGAGGTTAGTGTTATTGCCATTGGAGTGAGAGAGAGAGAGAGAGAGAGAGAGAGAGCGAGAGAAGCCCTTCAGAGCTCTTCTCAGATTGCAGACAGCAGGTTCAATCCTCTTCTGATCTCCCTCAGGTCTAGTGATGTTCTGAAGTGGGTGCCATGCCTGGAGATGCCACATTTATACTTGGTATGAGTTAGTGGGTGGGAATGACCCCTTGGGGCACCATAGCCAATAGGGTAAAGGATCCCAGGGTGTTGTGTCTCTTGCTTTACTTTAAGTCTCTCTCTCTCTCTTCCATCCCTTTACCGCGCGCTCCCCCTCCCTGCGCGTGGCTCCCACACCAGCTGGAATGTTGACAGCTGGACGTTCTACTGTGACAGTTTATGACAGTTGCTTCAACGGACATGTTATGCATTTGCACTGAGCCTCCCGGTTTGGTGTGTCGTCTTTCAGCCTATTAAATTACTTACTTACTGGATGACTCCTGACTATTCATCTTTACATTTTGGCGACGACGATTTTCTAAGTAGGTTGCCGTTGCAGTCTGTGGAAAAAGGAGTGAAGGAAGAAGAACTCTGTGTTGCTAGCATCAACGAAGAATTTCCTAGCATAACAACGGAGATCTGGGAAAAAGAGTATCTTAAGGATGATACTATAAATGAGGTTAGGAAACTCATTGTTGTAGGGTGGCCTAAGAAGATACTTCTGAAAAGTGAGCTGCGGCCTTTCTGGGAATTGAGAAATTAGTTATCTGTGGAAAACGATCTGGTGTTAAGACAGGGGAAGCTGATACCTCCTACTACATTAAGAGAAAGACTGATCGACATTTGCCATGAAGGTCATTTAGGCATTAACAAAACAAAACAAAGAATTAAGAATTGGTACTGGTGGCCGGGGTGCGACATCCAAATTGAGAGAGCTGTGAGGAACTGTATACAATGCGATAATTCAGATAAGTCTCAAACTACTCTTAGACCTCCCCTCCAACCGTTGAGCTGTCCGAACATGCCTTGGGAGAGAGTAGGGATCGACATAATGGGTCCTGTAAGATGGCAAGAAGAACATGTGCACTTATTGGTCTTGGTAGATCACTTTTCTAAATGGCCGGAGGTAAAGATGTGTAGGAAGGTAGATGCATCAGACATCGTCACGTCTATGGACGGTATATTCACAAGAGAGGGCATACCGAAAACCATTGTCAGTGATAACAGAAGTCAATTCACGTCAGACATTTTCAGGAAATTTGTTGTCAGGAATGGTATTACACACAAGACTACTTCCGTTTACCACCCTGCTGACAATGGGGCTGTGGAGAGGTTTAATAGAGTTATAAAAGGCACAATCCAGTTGGCCAACAACAATGGGAAGTGTTGGAGGAAGGAAGTGAACAAAATGATTTGGGGGTATAGCATTACTCCTGGAGAGAAATCTTTGATAAGTCCATTTGAGATTAGACACAGGTGTTCTGCCTCTCATAAAGATAATATCGGATGGCTCAAGTGTGCAAAGAGGTCTGAGTGGTCAGCGGAAATAGTTAGGAAAAGAATCCAAGAGGCACAAGACCTATGTAAAGGGAAATTTGACAGCAAGCATAACTGCAAAACAATCAACCTAAAAGAAGGTGATAAAGTAAGAGTAAGGAGGAGTGGACACATAGTAAAAGGACATAGTAGGTTTTCAGAACCGCTAAGGGTGGAAAAAGTGTTTTGCAACTCGGCACTCCTCAGTGATGGAAGGGTTTGGCATGCCACCACGTTGTCGGTTTGTAAAAGATTGGAGGGTGTACAAAAAGACATTAACGAATAGAAACAAAAGGATGTAGGGGAGAAAAGGGTTGTGCTAGACAAGTATGATTGGCTACACCAAGAATCGTCCGATTCTGACAGGGAAGGTGATAGCATATTTTCACCATCTACTATGCACTGCAGTGGTGGCAGTCAGGAACGTGAGATTATTGAATCCATTGGTGAGATCAGAGAGCTGAGCACAAGTGCCTCTGAGGCATCCCCTGGCAAGTGTAGTGTTACCACGGATGTGGATGACCAAGATGCTGTGGAGCCCAGTGATGAAAAGAGTTATCCTGTTACTAGTGCTACTAGTAGTTCCTTAGAGTCAAGTGAAAGCCAGGCATCTGGTCATGATCTGGTGCCAAAAAGAAACATTTTGGAAGAGGTGGCCAGCACCAGTAAATGTGGTTGAAGCGTGGTGAAACCCAGCAAATACAAGGACTTTATTTGTGAATAGTTATATAGTATGTTT
The DNA here is from genome assembly GCF_964204655.1 of Triturus cristatus. NCBI lineage: Eukaryota > Metazoa > Chordata > Amphibia > Caudata > Salamandridae > Triturus > Triturus cristatus. The sequence goes on from NC_140590.1 coordinate 923,709,479, forward strand.
CGAGCTAGCCTACCTTCCCTTCTTTCCTTTCTATTTTTTTTATTCACAAGGGAAGGAGATGTGTTGTGTCTCTTGCTTTACTTTAAGGCTCTCTCTCTCTTCCTTTCCTTTACCGCGCGCTCCCCCTCCCTGCGCGTGGCTCCTACACCAGCTGGAATGTTGACAGCTGGACGTTCTACTGTGACAGTTTATGACAGTTGCTTCAACGAACATGTTATGCATTTGCACTGAGCCTCCTGGTTTGGTGTGTCGTCTTTCTGCCTATTAAATTACTTACTTACTGGATGACTCCTGACTATTCATCTTTACAGAGGGTTAACCTTTTTTGGACATTTTCAAGATTGTTGGAATCTTTGGCCACACCAAACTTGGGTTCTGCGGGCTGGGGAATGCATGGGGAATATACCATGCTAAACCTAGTGTTCTCTCACACCTAACACCAAAATCCAGTTTAAGGCTGTCTCTGTACCAACAGCAACCTCAGAGACATACATTTGGTAGAACAAAGCGGTTTTCAGCAGTCAGACACGGGATACACAAGAATTGTTTTGGCAGCGTACCTTCATCCTTTGAAGTGCACCTCAAAAGTCATCATCATCATCATCATCATCTGTTTATTTCGGATGCTAGATCCATAAAGCAATAAAACAGTACAACACATCCATCTGTTACTAAAATATTACAATGAAAGGTATAATAAAAAGAGGAATGCATTATAAAAATAATAAAAACTGAAACTGTAAAGTGCTTTGTGCAATATAGCTCAAAGAATGGAGAACATCACATGAAATATCCATGCATGAGTAAGGTATACCAATAAAAGAAGAGCAGACAATCTACAATCTCTACACTTGACAAAATATAAAACAGCTAAAAAAACTGGGACATTCAAATTATAGTTTAAAAGAGTGATAATAAGGTTGTCAGACCAAGCAAATGCGAGATTCAATGGCAAAACACTCTTTTCAGTCAGCAATATCTCTTACGAATGAGCTAGGCTGCATGGAGGAATTTAGAAACAGCAGTAACGATCACTTCACTTGTTTCAGAATGCAGCACTCTTTAACGCAGCAACATATTGCCTGAAGCCCAAAAGCTTACAAACTGATTTTAACCATTTACTCTGTGGAACCGTATAAGCTTTACAACAAAACACAAAGTGATGCAGGGAATTGGTCTCAAGTTTGCATGCTGGGCACCTGCTGTTAGTATACCTCTTCCCCCCCCACTTAACACACAAACTGAGAAGAGGTAAGATATCATACCTGAATTTAAGATAAAGATCTTTGGCCAAGTGATCGGGAATCAAGTCAAGGAATGATTCAAAAGCAGGATTTACTTTAAGATTTAAAAAAGAATCAGTCACACTACCCAGCTTAACATTTTTTAATGCAGCCTCCAATAAATATAACTTAAGCTGCTCTTTGATTAAGGTTCTTAAGATTAGGCATGCTTCATTGGGGAATTACCAAATGTTATATGTAAACCTATCAAACAGGCTGTGCATTGTAATGTCAACAAGAGTCAGACTTAGATTGGAGACTGACAGTCTGGGGGAGAATAAACAAGGGGCATGCCCAAGTGTCACTTGACTGTGATAGGGGAGGTCTCTCTGAAGTGTGCCCCAAGTATCATAGGAAAATTGACAGCAAACCTGTCAATCGGGATGTGACAAAATGTCAAAAAAATCCTCCCAGTCCCTCTGTTTATTCTGTCAAGTTCAAATGAGTCACCTCTGCACATTCAGGGCAGCCTAATGTTTTGCTCTGGGACAAGTTCACATTTCATTCACACATATTCAAATGCTAATTACTGGCTGCCCATAGTGGGACAGAAAAATGAAGATTAAGCTTTCAGGGACTTAATGCAGGGCAAAGGTAACTTTCAACATTTTACATTTATCTAACTTTAAAAAAATCTTCACCATTGAGCTGTATTTTTAATAAGTATTAAAGATAGTTGTTTAGGTATTTTTCTAGCTAGTCCTATTCCTGAGATACCGTATTAGTATTTAATATTACATCCCAGCATTTTCCTATGGAACAGTCAGCCTTGCTACAGTGAAAATAGCTTTAAAGTGCTTGCTAGTCACTGTAAGGACATGTTGAACATTAAATGTTTACATTCCTACTTTTAAATACCATACATCCTGCCTGATGGGCACTAAGCCATATGATTTATTGAATGTTTAAAAGGAAGATTTAGGTCTGTCAAAATGAGTTATTTTGACAAGTCGAATTTGCTGTTAAAACCTGCACATCTAGACTAGTGGTGGCAGGCTTCCAGTCATGTATACATTATCACTGTAGTGGATGGCACAATGAGTGCTGCACTCCACTTGTGGCATTTACCTTACAGGCCCTTGGTGCACTTTGGTACCATTTACTAGGGACTTATAGGTAATTTAAATATGCCTATCATGAGTACACTAATGTTACCATGCTGAAAGGAGAGCTACAAGTACTTTAAGCAGGGGTAAAAATCACAATGTTTAATAGCCAGGAAAAAAAGAGTTAAGCAAAAAGGCAAAAACTATTCAGGGTGACTCTGCAGAAAGGACACATTTCCAAAACATTGGATTATCTTAAAATAACGCCTCATAAAATAATATTTTAGATGTTTTTTTATGAGCTCTATTGTAGGAAAGTGTGAAGGAAAACCATTTGAAATCTTAAATATCTTACATCTATTATTGTTACATCTAGGTGTATTCAGTAAAGATTCATGGAACACCGCCTATCTGTTTTTACAGCTTTGAATGGTATGTAAGTGCACTTGTGCCTCAGCAGGTGTCTCTAATTGTGGCAGCCAGAGTTTTCTTGCAGTATTGCCCACATTTCTGACTTTCTACTTTCATGTTTAGTAGGTTAATCTCCCACTTATTCATGGCCTTGTTACTGGCATACATGTTTAAGGCCAAAGTTGGAGCTACATGTGTCTTGATGAAATGGATTCGAGTAGGACAACTAGGTTGGTGTCACCTCAGTGAGTTGAGCAGAGCTCTCTGATGCTATCCAAGAACTTTGGTTGGGGGGAACTTCACTTTATTATATTAAGCAATATAGTCAGTTGACTTGGTCCATTGGAATGCTGGTGTTTGCAATTCGAATCCATCATAAGACAAGGAAATCAGATTGACTTCTCCATCTACAATGATGAGGTCTTAGACAAAAGTTAGGTATATGGCATTGACTGTATTGTGGGTTAGACCTGAAACTTGTTGAGAAATCGTTAGAGCGTCCAGGTTTTTCATTACATCAGTGCTTTTTCCCACTGTTGTGGGAGTACTCCCAAGGTTAACAGTGATAACATCCTCAAAGGATATCCTAGTTTTCAACCTATTAATGTAAGGATGAACAAAGAATTAGAGTAATCTGAGCAGTGTTGTGATAGATGTTTGAAGCAGGTATAGTTGAAATTTGCAACCACAACAATGTAAAGGACCCATGCTGAATGAGAGCCAGACCTCCACCGTTATTTTCATTGTTCATTAAGCCTTTGTTGTTGAGATGGAGAAAAGCGTCTAGGACAATAGTGGCATTAGATGAAACCCTAGGAGCATTACATTCAAAGTAAGCTTTTTGTGACCCCCCTCCCTAATTTTACACCAACCTCTTCCTCATTCAAGTCACTGTTCTCTATTGTGAGTTGGGATACAGATTGAAGCACATATTTACCAAAAAGTCATACAATGCAATGCAGCAAGACAACTTGCTGCACTACGCTCCGTTACAGGGAGAGAGCAGGAATTCACCATATCTATTAAGATATGACTGATCCCTGCTCTTTCCCTGCACTCGCCCACTGAGTGCAGCCTAGCGCTAATGCAGGCACTTTTGTACCATAGTGCAAGGGTGCTTGCATTACAAACAGGATCGAGGCATTTCCTTTTTCCTCATATGGTGCAGAATGCAGCACATGTACAAAGAGGAAAATATGTTGGAAAGGCATATCCTTTTAACTCAATCCCAGGTTCACTACCCTCAGAAAATCTTGGATTCTATCAAAATCCTTGGGAGAGCGCATAGAAATGCTCATTCTCCATGCATGGGGTGCCTCCCCAATGCAGAGTATCACAAGGCAGCAATTTGCACTTCCTTGCGTTACTCTGGATTTATTAAGCCACGCAGATGTCTTTGTAGGCATCTGTGATGGGGCTGCTTGGATTTAAATGAGAAGGGTGAGCAGAGTTCAGTATGGGGGGGTGAAACAAGACTGGCTGGCATCAACTTTCAGACAATGGCAGTGAAATTTAAAGGAAATAAGATGTTTGAAGGCTACTTTAAAAATGAATGTATTGGTGTTAATAAGCGGATTTTAAAATCCCTATAAAGGCAAAGTTTTCTCTGATATTAATTTCATGCCCCTCCTTATTTTTAAAATACTGTTGATTGTAAAGCAGTCTGAGAAAGTCTTTAGCCAGACTTGGGGGCATATTATCACGAAACGGCGTTAAAATTATCGCTGCTTTAGTGGCAGAAAACTGCCGCTAAAGTGGCGATAATGGGCTTGATAATATGCCCTTGAGAATTCCAATAGAAGCCCAGGTTCTAGTGTCAACATGGGCTTGTATTGGAATTCTCACCAGCATATTATCAAGCACATTATTGCCACTTTAGCGGCAGTTTTCTGCCGCTAAAGCAGCGATAATTTTAACGCCGTGCTTGATAATATGTCCCTTGGTTGTTTGTTTTGTAGTAAAGCACATTGGTTCTGCAGTTGGATAGGTGATTATGCAGTAGTTGGTAATAGAGCAAGAGAAGAGGTTGGGAATGCTTATGAAGGAAATGTCAAATTTCATGTTGCCAAAATAATCCATTGACTACATTGAAAGGTTATCCTGAGCTGTGATTACCTTGACATTAAATGAGATTAAAGATCCAGAAATGGGTATATTCTAAGGCTGAGTTGAGATCATTTGCACATCATATAGGGCTCAGAATGTCAATTTTGCAAGGCAGCTTATGCTGCTCTGGAAGCTATTCTTCAGTTGAATATTAATGTTATTGTTTCGTTATTAAGGATTGGTGCCCAATATCTTTTCATATGAGTGGACTAAGCGATGCTGCATCATAATCTTTTAACATAAAATGATAGGCATGTTCTTTCTTTTTATGTGTGCATTTCTCTGCCGCAACTGGGGAGTAGCTGAAGCTGTAAAATTTCTATTAGTAAAATTAAGCTTGCAGTTTTTGAATACCAAAAAAATAACAAGCTTACACAAAAGTGTGAGTTTACATTTATGAATCAAGCCCTCATACTTCAAGTATTTTGGATAAATGAAGCTACAACACAAGTTCAGCAGTGTAGGGCAACAGCAAAAACCTTCATAGGTAGTGCATTATGTCCAAGTTGCAAAATAAAACCTTGGCCAGTGTCAGCAGATGCTGACCAAAATTTGAACCCTGTGTTTAGATACAAGCAGAGACTTTATCGGACATATTCTCAACAACATACAATTATATGTATTAAGTCTGTTCAACAAGCCTCTCCACCATGACATCATACCTGCCAGTATTCAAGCATTTTCCACATGCTGTTACAAGCAGCAGAAAGCCAACAGCAGGCAAAGTATTTTACATTTCTTGAGGGTAAATCTAATCCTCAAATCTCTGTTCCATTGGCAAGACTGCTACAAATGACAATATCTCTTCTGTTTCTAGTCCATGGAATCAATGGTTATTTAGTCTTTATATCTCTCCACAAAGTGTGGGAAAGCAGTAAGAAACTCATATAATAATATCAATACTTGTCACGGTGAACTGAAAAAGTCAGTAAATTAACCTGTGCTTAATAATCTAGTAGCTTGTTACAAAAATAGTAAGGCGTAACTGAATGGTAATGTGTTAAGAACATATGTAGCACATTAAAAGTAATAAAGTGAAAATACGACACAAAATCCCGAACCATTTTTAAAAAAGAGATATGGGCTGATTACGATGGCAGACGGACTTCAGTCCTCCGCCATTGTCTCCTATTTGAGACAGCCCGCCAACAAGGCGGCAGTCCCACAATAGGAATTGGGACGCGACAGACACCGTGGCGGTCGCATCCCCCACCTTTAACATTGCGGCGGGTGCTGCTGGCTGCAGCACCCACAGCAATGTTAAAAGTGGATGTTTTACATATCCCTGTACTACTTGACAGGCACCATACGGTGCCTGTCACTTTGTACAGAGATATGTAGGGGGCACCATAGCTACCCCCATACCCAAAGAAAAGGGCCTGGGTTAAAGGGTGGCCCACTACAGGCCCCCAATGTCCATCCCCATCAGCCTTTTCATGGCGGGTGAACCAGCATGGAAAGGATGGTGGGGAGGGAGCATCCTGATCCCTATGGCTGTCACTGGTAGGCACCACCACCATTTTAGAGATTGGGATGCCCTCTGCCACACTGGTGGGCTCAAGGAGCCTGTCGGATGAGTGGCGGTCAGGCTTTCCGACTGCTTGCACACCGCCCGCCATCAAAATCTGGCTGGCGGAAAAGCTGCTTAGGATGGTGGGGAGACCGCCACCGACAGCCTGTCGGTGGCGGTCTCCCCACCATCCTAATCAGCTCCTAAATTCTAATGAATTAAATGACACTAAAATGAAAAAAATCCAATCAGTAGTACCTCAACTCTAAATCTTTAAATATATATATATTCACTGAAAAAAACATAGGTTTCAGGCCTGATATAGTTAGGAATTAGCATTTAAAAAACCTTAGAAATTCACTGAAAAAACAATAGGTTTTAGGGGTGTTACAGTTAGCTGGACATTTCACTCGAACAAAACCATTGAAATTCCTCCGATATAGTAAGTTGTACTAACTACATCTCGCGCGCCCGCAATCCACTGCTGATGATGTCACATATTACATTATTCATGACATGGTCAGTGACATCACTGATGACATCTCAGATGACATCACTGATGGCATCATCCAGAGAATGTGGTTTGGTTCGTTATTTAAATATGTATTATATATATAGCAATTTGCATTGAAGAATGAGTGGATATATAAATATCTGGATGGAGGATTTAGTAACAGTGTGATTGACTGTTTACTTGACTAATTTATTGTGTCTCACTAAATATATTGGATAGTGACTAAAGTGTGTGAATATCTGTATCACTTTGTTAGTTGTTGTGTAAACTGCTGCACTAGTTGGTTACTAGCTACGTGAAAGTCTATATTATTTATTGATTAGTTAACTGACTATTTGTATGGGAGAGTGAATGTGTGTGTGGTTCGGTGGGGGGGTGTGACTGCCCAAAGATGTGTGAATAGTTGAATCAGTAGGTATATGAAGTTAAAACTACATGTTATAACAGTTGTTTGGGTGAGTGAATATCTTTATGGGTGTGGCGATGAGCAAATATATGTCTCAATGGTACATGTCCAACAAACTAGAAAAATAAAAGCCAGTGTATGTGTCAGTTGTTGTATATAAATAAGTATACAAAAGACACAGTGATTGTATGAGTGACTGTATGGATAACTGTATAGTTGTAATAGTGATTTTAAAACACACTAAGTATGAGCTATTATCTATATGAATAGATGAAGTGGTGTTTTTATAAGTGTATAGCTAGGTAAAAGTAAGTATGATCCATTGTTTGCATAAGTGAGTAGGATGACTTCATAAGTGATTAGGATGTGTGCTGGTGTGTAATGTCGATATAGGTGTATAAGTATATTTGATAGTGTTCTATTGATCATTGACAGCATGTATGAGTGAATCTATAGGTAAGTGATTAGATGTGTGTATAGATCTAGGAATCACTGAGTGGGTGTTTAGAAACTTGTATTGGTGTGTCAATGGTTTTAAATCTGGCACTCTCTATTTTACAGTGAGTGATGAAAGGTTATACTAGTGTATGATGAGGTGTATCTGACTGTCACGTGGGTGATGTCATCAGTGATGTCAATTGAGATGTCATCAGTGATGTCACTGACCATGTCACGAATGATGTAATATGTGACATCATCAGCAGTGGATTGCGGGCGCGCGAGATGTAGTTAGTACAACTAACTATATTGGAGGAATTTCAATGGTTTTGTTCGAGTGAAATGTCCAGCTAACTATAACACCCCTAAAACCTATTGTTTTTTCAGTGAATTTCTAAGGTTTTTTAAATGCTAATTCCTAACTATATCAGGCCTGAAACCTATGTTTTTTTCAGTGAATTTCGCAAGTTTTTTAAATGCTAATTCCTAACTATATCAGGCCTGAAACCTATGGTTTTTTCAGTGAATTTGAAAGGTTTTTTAAATGCTAATTCCTAACTATATCAGGCCTGAAACCTATGGTTTTTTAGGTGAATTTCAAAGGTTTTCTAAATGACAATTTTTAATGTATTAATTGTTATACTGATTTTTTTATACTGATTTTCTACATTGTTTAACCCCTTCAGCGCGGCGCGGATTTCCACGCCGCGCTGAAGATTCCGTGCGCGGGCGGGGCCATGACGGAGCGGTTCCGTCATGCGCACAGCGCAACCGACGCACGTGACGGAACCGCTCCGTCACAAGCGTCGAACGGGTTAAACTGTTTATTTTTAGATATTTTATTTTTTTAATTACATTATACATTACAATACAAAATATACTTTCTCAGAATGAATTACTTTAGTTTAAATACTTTGCAAATAGGCAATAGACTTTTAAGTACAGTAGTTACAGTTGTTGCAATGGGCAACACAATTTCAAACACAAAGCAACATTGAGCTCAATGTGAATTTCTAGTCAAATGCAATTAGTTACTTTATGGATTACTTTTCGAACCACAGGGCTGGATGCTAGATTCAGTCCTTGGACATCTCCTGTAAACAGTTGAGTAAACGCGTTTTGGTTACAGTAGTGATTTTTAAGGATTATTATTTATTTTAAAAGTGGACACTTAGAAACTTTTTCACATAGAATCACCAATGGTATCCTATGGCAGAAAATTCACTTAGCAGGTAAGTACTGTTATCGTTACTTTTTCTTACTCAGTGGTGGATCCTGGACCCAGCACAGGTGAATCTCCTGTAAACAGTTGAAAGAATGTGTTTAAGTCATACAGGCGATATTTTAGGAATATTTTTAGCTTGTGAAAATAGACAGAAACTTTTCTACCTAAAAGCACACAATGGATTCCTATGGATGGAAGTATAAGTTACTGGTAAGTACGCTTAGAATTACTTTTCAGGGTCAGTGCTGGTCTAAAAGATGCAGCCCTGGGTTCTCTCCTGATAACAGGTGAGTAAATCGGAATTCGTAGTTCAGCTGATTTTAGAGGAATATTTGTACAATGGTAAAGGAAGGTGGCGGGGCCTGAGGTGATGTGTGCAAACACGCCCTGTGGCGTGTTTTAAGTTGAGGAATTATTTCCTCTTCAATCCTGCGGTCCCCTGGGGGCCAACTAGCCCACCAGGTACCTCCAGTATGCGTCAGGAAGCTGCGTTGCAGAGAGGTGATCAGAGGCCACGCCCCTTTTTACAACACTCTGCAACGCAGCTCCGTGGCGCTTCCTGGAGGTACCTGGTGGGCTAGTTGGCCCCTAGGGGACCTCTGGATTGAAGAGGAATTAATTCCCCAACTTAAAACGCGCCACAGGGCGTGTTTGCACAGTGATGAAGATGGGGGCGGGGCCTGAGGTGATACTGTGCAAACACACCCTGTGGCGCATTAATTTTAAAAAAAGTGTGGGGGGTCCCAATCCCCACCCACACTGCCCCGGGGACCGCCACCCTCCGGGGCTTCGTTACCATAGGTGGGGGGCTCGCAGCCGACGGTATCCAACGTAATTCGCGCTGTGTGCGCGAATGTCACAGATTTAAAAAAAATAAAAATAAACTTTTGTTGGCCCTGGGGGTCCTTGTGGGACCCCCTGAGCAGGCCTAGGGGGTCAGGGTGTTTCTACCCTGCCCCCTTGTCGCGTTTTTTGCGTTTGTTTTTTAGGTTTAGGTTCTACCGAGGCACAAGATGGCTGCCAACACTTCCTGATCTGGAGTGTTGACAGCCAATTAGAATACAGCTCGTGCACGCTGGGTGCGGGGAGGGTGCGCGGATCCTCCAAGGCCATAGATATATCTATCTTTTTAATTCTAATTTTCTCAGGAATTACTGAACGGATTTACACCATTTAAGCAAAAGGCACGAGTCTGAACTGAGGACTACCTCTTTGCCAAATTTGGTGTAATTCCGTTCAGCAGTTCGGGCTGTAGCTGCGTCAACAGGTCCTACGGGAAAATGCATGGGGAAAATGTGTTTTGGGACCCCCTTTTTTCTCGGGCCCCGCTTGACGAATCGCCATGAAATTTTCAGGATAGGAGCGGACTGGAGCTGGCCAAAAGTTTGGAAAGTTTTGCGAAGATTCGTCAATCGGCGCCAACGTTATTCCAAATAGAATGTTGCGGATTTCCTATGGAAAATAGGTCCTAACTATATCTACCTACTGGCGACCGCCAGTAGGTAATATATATATATTGCAGATCACTTGGGTGTCGGTAATAGACCATAGTTTGTTGCCAGAATTACAGTAGCAAACAATTGATACATACCTTACTGACACCCTTAATACCCCTACCAAATTGTGATTTGACCTGGGCTTCTGAGCCCATTTTGCAAGTGGAACAGAACATTTGCAAATCACAAAACCTGTCAGCCACAGCAAACAACATCTACACCTCCCAAGAACACTGTGACATCCTCTCTGACTTCTTCCACAGCAAGATTGCCACCATCTACAATGACTTCAACCCTCAACCGACCGGACTCGACAACCGCAATCAACCAGCGAATATCACCGGAACAATAATCACCTAGTCTCCGCTCACCACTCATACCTCCACAACCATCATGCTGTACATTCACTCTGGGGCACCCAATGCCCCTTCCCCCCACCATCTCTTCAACCTTGAAGCCAACCCAATCCACATGGAACTCACCAGCATCCACAACACCTTTATATCCACAGAAGCCTCCCCAGACAGATGGAAACACGCAGAGGTCAGACCTCTCCTCAAGAAACCCTTTGACAACCTAAAGTGACCTAAAAAATAGCCAACCATCTCCCTGCTTCCCTACCCAGCCAAAGTACTCTGGAAAGCCATCAACCAACATCTCATCAAAAAACCTTGAACTCAACCACCTACTCCACACCTCACAATCAGGACTCTGTGCCAAGAACAGCTCTGAGACAATGCTAATTGCGCTACAGAAAATGTCTGAACCCTCCTCGAGCACAGAAAAACGGTGGCTCTGATCCCCCTTGACCCCTCTGCTGCATTCAACACCATATCCCACCACACCCTCATCGACAGACTCCACAACATTGGCATACATCAAAACACCCTCAAGTGGATCGCCTCCTTTCTCGCAGGATGCACACAGAGCATCCAACTGCTTCCCTTCACCTCTGCACCGAAGGACATCACATGTGGCGTACCCAAAGGATCATCCCTCAACGCCACCCTGTTCAACATCTACATGACCGCCCTCACAGACTTCATCAGATCCCACAGGCTCAACATAATCTCAGATGCGGATGACACCCAACTCTTAATCTTGCTCACCGAGGAACCCTCCAACGCCAAAACTACCTTCTGCAACACCATGATCGAAGTCACCAAATGGATGAGGGACAGCTGCCTAAAACTCAACTCAGACAAAACAGAAGAAATGATCTTTGGAAAGAACACCTTCGCATAGGGTCCCAGCTAGTGGCCAACGGAACTCGGACCAACACCCACTCTAACAGACCATGCACGAAACCTCAGCATCATCCTCGACAGCCAACTAACCATGAAATGACAAGTCGAAGCGGTCACCTCCTCTCACTTCCACACCCTTCGCATGTTCTGCAGAATCCTCAGATGGATCCCAATCAACACCAGAAAGACAACCATGCAGGCCCTTGTCACCAGCCGCATCGATTATGGCATTGCTCTCTAGGACAGAATCTGTACCCAACTCCTCAAAAGACTACAAACAATATCGAACACTGCGGCCATACTCATCCTGGACCCCCGTAGATGGACACCTCAGAAACCTCCACTGGCTATACATCCTTAAAATATGCCAGTTCAATATCAGCACACACGCATGCAAGGCCTTAAACAACCAAGGATCATCCTGCATCAACCATCAACTGAACTTCCACCTACCTGCAAGACAGCTGCAATCTGCCTCTCCCACCCTCACAAACACTCCCTCATCATTCACAGCCGCAGCGGGAGCTGCTCCTTCGCCTACATTGCTGCCAAGACCTCAAACGCACTGCCCTTCCACCACAGTACAGCACCATCCCTGGCAGACTTCAGAAAGAAGCTCAAGACCTGGCTTTTCGACAGAGTCACAGCACTCTCAGCACCCAGATATCCCTAGGCTTGACAGTGTTGCGCTATACAAATGCTGACTGATTGACTGATTGATTGACAAAATGGCATTATTATATCAGCAAAAGTGATTTAGCTGTCACAAAACCTATAATTCAGGGTTTGTGCCCACTAAATCACTTTGTACATCTGGTCCTATATGTGAATAAATCTTTTTATGACTGTTGTGTACGTGCAATAGACATGTTTCTACCCCAAAATGTTGGGTACTGGGGTAACTCTAAGTTACTTTTAAAAACTATGCTCGAAGTAGTGTGATGCACTGGTGATCAGGACCCAGAAGAAATGTTGTGAAAATGGGTAAATGAGCCTGGCATTAGCTCTAGACCTAAATGCCTATTTGTAGACATTATATGTTCTTAAAAACTAGCCTCTCAAAATTCATACAGTCATCCATCCCTTCTTCTCACTTGGCAAATGTGGGTGTCATTTTTGCTCCACTTAGAATGCTTCCTTGCCCCTGTAATATAATGTTGCCTTTTGCAATAAAAAAGCAGAAGAAAAGCTTAGAACAGGTTACCGTCCTGACCCCGGAAAACAAGGACACCAGGAGTGGGCGAAACAGGTAAGATTGGTGGGGCGGGGCCTGAAGGGAAGTCGACAGACTCGGCGAGTGAAAGGTAAGCGGGTTTATTAATTTTTTATTTTATTTTACCTAACCCGTCATCTGTCAACTCCCGCCTGCCCTGCCCCCACCGCCCCACCGCACCACTCTTACCTGTGCCAGCTGTACCTGAAGGATAATCTGGTGGTGATGATTACATACTTCTGACAAAACTGTGATCGAAAAGAGAGACATTTTCCAGCTTTTACAACTACTAAATAGAAATTTTGAGAAATGACACCACATAATCTTAGAACCTATGATGTGCGCACAGAAAATCACATTACTTTACATAGGACCATGCCAGTAGAATTGGCAAATATCGGATAATTTAGAAATTGGATAAAAGCACCTTGTTATGCAGCGGATTTTTTATTGCAACACGAAGCAGAAGTTAAAAGTTTTTTACGTGTTTTCTGGAGACCCACACTTGGTCTCATATATTCGTTTTTATTCTCAATATCTTCAGAAGAAGGAATGCTGAGTCGACCATCCTGGGGTTCAAACCTTTGATAAAAATGGTGCACTCAGATTGCATTTGCCCCACAATTTGCATTAACAGAGTTATCCTCGGCCTTGAATTCAACCTATGTAGATTATTTTTCTCGAAAATGTGGTCTATAATTATATGAGTACTCAGCAGCACCCTGACACTCTTTAATAATACTGTCATTTTTTTAAAAGAAAGATTCGTCAGCAGAGAGCTCCTGTACCTGTGGTTACAGTCACACAAGTGTAAAGCATTTCTCCCCCACATTACCAAAAATTGTTACATTAATATTCTAAGCATGAATACCTTTGCTCACAAACCACATTTACATCAATCATTGAAAAAGTCCATTCTTCTGTTTCCAAGTAAAGTGTAGGAGGCAAAGAATGTTATTATATGTTGCATTAAACGTTTGCTATCCAAATAGAAGTTTCCATTTTAAAGCCCTATCAATTTTCTCAGTTCTAAATACAAAAGCTCATTAGTAGGAAAACTGGCTGTGCCTTAACAAAGAAATCTACAGTTGGATGTACCGTCATGGAATGTTTTAACTTGCTAATTGTTTCCAATTTCATTGACCTTCACAGTCCTTGAGATAGCAAAGTTTTATTTCAATTATGCCCTGTGTGGATTTTTTGTTTTGTACAGATGCTATTATTGTAAATACAATCGCAAGCAAATAGGAAAAACAGGTTGTCCTGGTGGCAAAAAAAGGTCACTACCATTTGCAGACCTTCTCAACATCACACCAGGGCGCAAACCCAGATTTTGCTCTGTGTTAATGTATTTAATTTGACTATATTTGAACATGTTTAAATGGATTTCCTGATGTGTAGAACTGAAGAAAAAAATTTTTTGGGGCATTCTTACATATTGATGAATGAGACTGCTGCATTTTGCAGCACACATAGAAGGAGCAAAACACCATTAATGATTGTTTTTGTGCAATCCTCCACAATCATCCCTGCAACGCAGGCATCCTTGAACCATAGTGCAAGGGTGCCTGCATTGGCGCCAGTGGCGGCTCGCACAGGTAATGCTCTGGGGCGGTGAGGTGAGACGGGTCGGGGTAAGGATGCAGTGGAGTCTGATATACTGCGCCAACGATTAAAGTAAAGAAATAAATAAATAAATAAAACCACTTACTTTGCACCCGCCTTGTCAGCGATAAGGCGAGGGCAAGGTAGGTGGTTTTATTTATTAATTTCTTTACTTGCATTTTACTTACACCTTTGCCGTCGTATTTCGTACTTCACTACCCCCCCCCCACAATGCCCCGCCTCGCCTAACCGCCTCACATCGTTACCTCTGCGAGCCGCCACTGATTGGCGCATGGCAGCCGGCGCAGAGGAGAGCACAAGGGTGCGCTGTATTCCTGTAAATACTACGCATCCCTGCATTTTTTAATTGACACAGCTTAGTACAGCAAAATTGCTTGCGGCACCGCGCTGCGCCATTTCATTGTAAATATCCCCCCTGGGATCGGATATAGAGTTTTTCAGTTGTAAAAGTAGAACTTCAGAACACAAGCTCACAGGGTATGAAAATCAGGCTGAAGCAATGTTGATTGTGAGGCAAATGAGATTACAAATAAAATCCGACTTGCAGACCATGTTAGGTATGCACTTAAGAATGCGTTTAAAGTCCTGCAGAAATATTTTCACATAGAAAAACAACACGTAGCTGAAAGCTGTACATCACATGAAATGTGTAGAACCTTTGTAGGTGTTGTGAAATATACTAATCAATGTAGGGTCAAGAGTGCTCATAGAAAGTTTACTAATTAATATTCAAAAGATTTTCACACTAGGCAGGTATTCTTAATTGTGGCCCTTTAGCTAATGCCCAAAAAGCCATTTTACTCTTGACTCTTGCTCATGGCTTCATAGTCATTCATTGGTTTATTCTGCAGAACACAAGCAACTCGCTTATTTAGTGTCATGTTAATTTATTTTCCCACCCCATGTTAGATCATGTATTCAACTACAATGAGACTTGCTGTGAATGCTACAATACATAGTGATTTAGACAGTTTATGCACACTGCACCCGAATATTACTGATAGTTTGCCTCCCCATCTTTGAAAAGCCTTTTGTAGTCATGCTAAGCTCATAGCACATCCTTTACCTCAGGCAAGAATTTTCTCATGAGAACTTTCCCTCATGTTGCAAAGTCTTGCAACAATATAACACCATATATTGATGTGAATATTTACTGTGGGAATCGGACGAAGAAGCATCAAAAGATTGACAACACAGTCGTATGATCTCTCCCCCTTGGACAAGGAGAGAACAGCGCTTAATAATGCGTGACACATTTCATACTACATATATTAAATAGTGTTCTAGCTAGTTAGATTAAGGGAGTAATGAAGACTAGAGCAGTAGAATGGTGGGCTTCAGGATTTTTGGGTTATTGAGGAGCGAATGCTGATCATCTTCCCTTGCCCTGAGATTCTTCTTTATGGCGAGTCAATTTATTTGCTTGTTTGCAACAGCTACTGCTAAGGTGATTTACCTTCGCCGATCTCATTTTTTTCCCCTGAGCAATGCTACTGCAGAGATCTTTCCATTGCAGACAGTGTCCACAGCGGCTCTAGGAGACTCGGCTGAATTTCCAAAATGATCCGTCATGGGAAGTTCATCTCACTCTTGATCTTTTGCATATGGGCTCTTCATGGGATCTACTAATGATAGGACATTTAGCTAGTTTATCAATTCTTACTTTATGGAACAGTGTGTATTGATTTTATGCTGTCTCTAACCAGTCTTTTAATTGAGATTCCTGTAACTTGACTAAACCGCATAAAGATGACCAAGACAATACTAATGTTTTAATATAAATAAAGATGTTGAAACCTTCTCCAAAATCTCATCATTGACTGAATTTAAAGTACTGAATGTTGATGATATATGCATGGTGATATTTTGTTATAGCTCCAATTCTGCAGACGGTGGAAAAGGTCCACCTGACCTCTCAAGAGTCACTGGATTTTCCAAGGAAGATATTTGTAAGTGGGTGTGTAAGTCTCGAACCATACTTGCCTAATCCTTAGGCTCACGCAAATGTTTCCTTATAACTCACATAAACCTATCCTTTAACAGCACCTGCTTCTTCCTTTCTAGGGGTGTGCAACATCAGCTCTAGGGGTGTATGAAATTTGCGTAATTCCCTTTGTGTAATTATGTGAATTCCGCAGAGATTCTTGTACATTAGGTAAAATGAAAAACTAGCATTTAGAGCTATATTTTAGCATACATTGGGTCTTTGTGTCCATTATAGATGTGAGGATACATTTTATGCTGAAAAAATAGTATAAAAACACAAGTGCCATAAACAAGAACCACTCGTATTCTGGCCGTTTACTTTATTCTTGTGCTCCTGCGCAAAATAGTTAGTGACACAATTGCATAATTTAGGGAAGTTAGCATGATGAGAATAATGCTAAATTTGTGAAAATACACTAGATTACTCTGGGTTATGGGAATTTCACACAGAAGTATTCTTCTCTAGACTGGCTGAATGTTGTGCATGAACAGCGGGGGTTACATTACTACTGGGAATTGTCTCTCCCTCTCTTATGGAAAGTGATGGCATTTTGGACCTCATTTTGGATTCATACTAACTCTTCTGTAGAATAGCACAGACTGCCTCCAAGGTTGCCACAAAAGACATCCATAAGATAAATTGCACCAGTAGTTGCTAGCCCATAGATTGAAAACAAAGCTCTCCAGAAACCCTGACTCTAGAGGTCTGCTGTAGTGTGGGTGGGAAATAAGGCCCAGATTTACAAACATTTTGCATCTAATTTGAGCTACTTTTTAACGCTGACTTTTGGATGGATAATTACAATTCAGTATGAATCACGTTTTTTCGTTGGATTGTATCTCAAAGTAACGCAAAGCAGCAGAATGGCCCATCCTGTCCATCCACCCATGTATTTTGACGCAAATCCATATCTACAAACACTTGTGGATATGAAATTGTGCATAAATCCTGTGCCTCCCTGAGGTCTGTGTAACAAAGAAAATATTTTTATTTCTCAATGTATATCGTCTTGACAGACGTGTTGCATTCTACAGCACACATACAGAGGAAATTGCCTTTCAGCATAGTTTTTGTGCAGGAAGGGACCCCCTTCTTGCACAAAAGTGTCGCTGACTACAATGCAAACACCCTTGCACTATGGGGCAAGGGTGTCTGCATTGGAACATGGCAGCATAAAGTGCTCCAATGCAGGAAGGGAGCTGAACAGCACCACATATTATTAGATATGGTGCTGGTCTGTTGTCTCCTGTTCATGCAATGCAATGCAGAAACTTCACTTGCTGCACTCTGTTGTGTGATTTATTTGCAAATCTGGTCCTAAATATTTGCTGTGGGTGGGGTATGGAAGGGAAAGGGATAATGACCTCTGACAGCAGGAACCAATACACAATTCACAGTACTTCTTTGTCAATCACTCAAAGTTACTTTCAAACATCAGAAAAGTTCTTCACCTTTCTAATTTGTAATTATTTAATTCTGATTTATTAGGCCATAATGAACTTTATTAGTTAAAACGACATTAGTGTATTTAAGTTCGTACTGGCCAATCTTCAGAAGGAAAGGCCAGTGTCTTTTATAAAGTGCACAACTCATTTGCTGGTTTTCAGCAATTAGCTCAGAGTTATGTCATATTTAATTACCTGTAATGGTGAAACCAACACATGACCTGTAATTGCGGTTAAATAATGTTAAAAGCTTCAAGGAAGAATGGACTTGGCATCATATGTACTATGTATGTAGCACAAATGTCAAACCATGGTATTCATACAAAAAATAATAATCTAGCGACAATGAACAGAAACCATGTTCTTTATTTTGCTAATTGATTTATTTGCATTGAGTATGTAACAGAAGTGTGCGGAATCAGGACCTGTTTGCAGTGTCTCCCCACCTTATGCCCCGTTTGAGCCCCCTGGATGCTGATGTTCTGACTCTGAGAGTGCTCTGGGGCATGCTAGGCAGGCACAGGGCCAGTGTTATGTTTAAACACAACACATGTATAGGGTACACTTTGTATTAGGGTACACTTACAATTGGCCTGACAGACCCTATAAGTCCCTAGCAGGTAATAGAGCACGGGGTTTAATCTAACTATAAGCCCCTAGTAGATAACAGGGCATGGAGGTTAAGAAGTCCAGCAGATTTTATGCACTGTGCATGTGTGCACTGCTGAGTGTCTGTCTGCCACTTTAAATGCAGCCTTGCCTTGCAGACTGCCTTTAAAAGTAAATTCTTACAATTGGTATGATCTACCCTATAAATACCTAGTAGATAATATGGCAGGGGGATTGAAACTACCTATAAGACCATAGTATGTAATAGAGCATGGACGTTTAGAGGCCAGCAGCCTTTTTGCACTTATAGGCATGCACTGCTGAGTGCCTCAGGTAATTTTGTAAAACAGCCATGCTCTAAATCACTGCTTATAAAAGTGACTTCACTGCCTACTCGACTTTGGTGCTATGGGCACTTTAGAAGTGATAATCTACGTTTTGTTTACATATTAGGTACCCCCCCATGTCTCCCTTAGATGTCCCATGGCTGGGGGTGGGTGGTCATGTAACTATAAGCAGGATCCTTATAAAATATGTTTCATAAACCCAGGTGAGGGAAATCTGCCCATTTTATTTTTTTCCCCATTATGGATACTTAGGCCATAGGCTAATACTGCAATATTTTATGCACACATAATTATTGCTAGGAAGGAAATAAATATATTAAAGACTTAGAAGAATGGTATACATAAATCAAACAGATTGCTCTTGTTGACTTTATCATAACTTGTACAGAAAAGAAGTTATAAAACTTTCTTGTCTGTAAGCCAAAATCCAGCCTTCCTGCACTCTTTCCTGATTTGTCAGTGCTAACAGGCTTAGCCAGGCTGCTTTGATTAGGGGGTAAGTGGCTACCCAGGGGACAGACTATCTGCTGGAGAGAGCGCTACAGCTGCACTGGAATGCTAGAGCAGGTAGGATGGATCATAAAGAATAAGGCATCAAAGGAGGACAGGCAGGGAATGTCAGGCCTACCTACCCCCGTTCCTGGTGCCCCCGCCAGATTGCAGACTTAAGGAAGGAATTTGAAGATGTTAGGGGGAGGAGAGCTACACTGGGAGTTGGTTTAGTTGGCTCTTACTGCACTGCTGAAATGTCAGCTATCATAGATTTTGGAGGAATAGTGCTTTCTGTGACAAGAAGATGCCACACTGTGGAGGAAGTGGTCATGTGCTTGGGTGGCACCCTGCACTCCTCTTGATGCCCAGAAGCTGAGAAGAAATATGTGAGAGGTGCACAGCTTCTCAATTCTGCTGCCTAAAACTACAAGGAAAATAAGGACTGTCCTGCTGGAATCTGAATTTGCTCCCAAAGGCCTGCACTCTGAATGACTGTGCCTGCTGTATAGTTTGGTACTACTTCCCTGGGGACTGTGCCTTTCTTCAAGAAGGATTAAGGAGAGGACTCCCTGCCTGCATTTACAGTTTTACAGATCCCACCTGTATCATCTCCACCAAGAGTCCCCATCCTGGAGCGTGTCCAGTGGACTTTTAAGGATTTGGCCAGGTGCATTGTGGTAATTGTTTTTCAGACCTTCCAGAGACCAACCAGGAGATGGCAGACCTTTGGATCCGTGGTTTTGACACTTTGAACCTACAAGGAAATCTTCAGGAAGCACCTTCTGAAGTTTAGAGAACATTTATGAAAAACCTCCATAAGATGACCGACCCAACTGCAAGAATCAAGCCTGCCTCCTTCAACCATGACTTTGCCACGATTTCAGGTTTGTCCCGCTGAAGGCTCCAGGATTTGACCAGGGCCTCGTGGAAATTCAATCTGGCAAACCCGCTCCAAATGCAGCCTGCTTTGAAGGGTCAAAGGCCATAGGAAGTGTGAAGGTAACATTTTTACCAGGGCCTCCTGCTTAGTGTAGTTGACCAGGGCTCCATCGTGGTCAGCCTGAAACTTTGACTTTGTCCAGGTCAAGAACAACCGAATGTCCCAGGGTGATGCTAGATGTGTTTAGGCACCATGAAGTGGTTCATCTTTAAAAAATCATATCTCCTTTTCCCTATTTTGGATGTTTGTCATTTTGGTGTCTATTTGTTCATAATTTCTTGTTCTACTTTTATAAATTGGTGTGGGGTTTTTATTGTGTGTTGTGTCTTACTTATTTGATGTATTGGTGTTTGTAAATGCTTTACATACCTGTCTGCTCAGTTAGAGCTGACTGCTTGGTTACTTGTTTATTGAGACCTTTAATGGACCCTATACAGAGTAAGAGGACTTATTACTAGAGGTAGGTGAATACTTAGCCCTACCAATGACCAATTTCCAACATTTAGAAGTTTCATCTCACAAAAACAATCATGGGATGTAGGGATGAAATTCCTGGCACGGATGCAGAAGCTGGGCCACCCTGACATGATCTGGCCCCTCCTATTCTTTCCACAAGTATAGGTAGTAGTATGTGAGTCCACAGCTTGTGTGACACAATTGTGTTTATGGATGATTGTAGTAGCAGAGACTTTGAAGGTCAACAGGGTATTAAAATTGCATCCCAGCTTTAGTTGAAGTTAGATACTGCTTCAACAAACTAGGCAATTAGAAGGATGGTGTTTGGAGGCACCTGATCATAGTGCACACCCAGGCAATGTTACCTGTATCCTAGAACTGTAAGCAGCTTACTGATTCTCCTATTAACAATAGTTGCCGAACCTATATAAATGTTTGTTACACATGATGTGTATGTGTGCTGTGAGATTTAGCATGTCGCATGAGAATTGTGTAACCTAGAGATCGTATGCAAGGTGACCAGTGCTCTGTGCAAAATGGTGGTTGTCCTTAATCACCCTACAGAGGCCCAACCCTTATGCTACCTGTTTCTAGTACCAAATCACAGTGGATACATAGTGGTATCACTGTAGCTGACTTTATCTTCCCCTTCGAAGTAGTACTTGGTGTCAAATAGTAGCCTGAAGCCTTGGCTAATAACATCTCATTATGGTCAAGTGATTACACATGGCTGCAGTAGTGGCCGGTGGTAGGAGTGCTGCGGGGCGGCAGTGCGTGGGAGGAGCAGGGTGGGGGGTAGTAAACTATAGAATACGGCCCAACGGAGGTAAGTAAACAAATAAATAAATAAAATGAAGTTCATTGCGCGCGCTGCATTGCCAAATGCGATGCAGCGTGCGCAAGGAAATTTGTTTTAATTATTTATTTGTTTACTTACCTCAGTTGGGCCATATTCCATAGTTTACCCTGCTCCACTCCCACCCCACCGCCCCGCAGCACTCCCACCACCGGTCGTTACTGTATGGCTGACAGGTAAATAAATGCATCTAAAATGGCCTTCTGGAAGGAAACATATTATGGCAAACTCTCCCCCTATTCTGGCCATGCTCAAAACGTAAAGTCAGCTTGCTTTTCAGTTGACCCTGGGTTCCAGGCCATGTCCTCAAAAAGGGAAAGATCCTGGCCCCAGCTAGCCAGAAATTATTCATCATCTGGAATCATAGGTAGAATCCTGTCACCAGCCCAAAGAGATGTTTAGTAGGGTCAGAACTCTGCTTATTGCTGCACAGTCTAATTGCAGAGACTAATCCTGGAAGTATGTAGAACGCTCTGCTACTGTGATCCGAAGAAAGTTGCACTGTCCAATTTGGAGATGAAGAAGTTACTGCATAGGAAGATTCATAAGCAAGTTCCTACCTGATCTTTTTTAAACCCTGTGCTGTCACTGCTCACAGTTTCTGCCAAGGGCAGCCAAACCCTTTGTGCACAGTTTAGGTTGGCTGCAGTACCTGACTTATGGATAGACCCAGCACCCAGCCCATTACAAGATGTCAAACATTATTGTGAACTGCCTTTGTGGCCACATTTTGAAAGTATAAATGAGTTGAGCCCTCTCTGGCACTTACTCTGGTTTTGATGTCACAGCTTGTATGTGACTGTCTATGCACTTTGTTTATTTTCTTCTCCTGGAGATGTGTGTAAAATCCCCACACAATGGAGTCCTTTGATGTTCTATCATCCTCCATGGTTTCATAATTAAAGAGAACATCCTCTTTATTTTTTGGAGATTGAGAAGTTCTAGGAACCTTCTTCATAACCATCTCAGACATTCTTCATACATCAAAGTAGCTTGTGATCTGCATATGTGTCTGTCTGATCACTAAAGGGGGGATGTGCCTCTGTTACTTTGGGAGATGCCCTTTTTAGGATGGAAGGGTACATGACCTCTTAGAAAACGAAATGCTTAAAATTATCTTTAACTTGGAAAATAGACTACAGACTCAGGCAGACATCCGCAGATGGTTGAGGCTGTCAAATGCTTGTTGCTAGCCATGACAGGTCCCTGGTTTCAATTTTGACACCATGGACAGATTATTTCCTCCAAAGCTGATTGCACTATGAATGCCCTTCCTAAATGTGCAACTGGTGCCAGGCCACAAACAAGAAAGCCATTTCATGAAGCTACAAACTTCACATTGTGTACATGTCCTACAATGTGTTGGTAGTCCATGACTATTGTTGGAGACTGAAACCTCAACTTACCTAAAATACTGCCAGTTGTCCTAAAATTCTGTATTGAGACCATGGACTATGGAGGAGACAAAACAGGAGTCCAAGGGATTTCAAGCAATGGTCTCGCTTCAGAGGCCGGAGAATTGATACATGCAAAATGATGCCTGTTGTCCTTATTCCCAATACTAAGACCACAGACTATTGAAAAAGACCCTACATCGCTCCACAAATATTTAAGTCCCTATACAGAGACTGCAGACTTTTCATCTCAAATGTAGGGGGGCTGTGCCTGTTGGAGTTCACAAACCCAAGAGGAGTTCATGGACCTCATGCAGCAAAGTATTTTTTTAAAACAATCTTGGGGGGTTCATTGGGGTCTCTCCCCACAAAGGCCTGGGAGTAAGGGATATTGGAACTAATGATTTCATCTTTTCATGGAGTCTTAATAATATCTTAATTCATAGTACATCTTTGACAGTACATCATGTATCCCAAATATTTTACATTAAAGCAGTTATATTTATGAAACTTATTACAACATACAAACTAGTACAAAATCCTGCAAGTTTAACTTGATTAAAATCAAAAAGCCTCGGTGACTATTGGTCAGTCTCTTTTTGATTAGAAGGCCATTTTATAGCACTTTAGCAGAATAAGAGCTAAAGGATCTTCATCTAATACATACAATCGAGGCAGCCGAGGAGCCTTATTTGTTATGTCAATGAGCTGGCATTGAGTTAGATGGGTATAGGAATACCAGAAGTATTCATGTCAGGTAATGACATGAGTTTATGAAGCTGTTTTTGCAATGTGTTTCAGGAGCTTTGAATGGATATTGTTGAAGGTGATTGTTAGCATGTACATCCTACAGTAGTGAACCACAAGAACTACAAGAGAAAGTTAGAGCAACATCTTTGTGAATTGGGCCAATAGGTTTTGTGTGAACTTTAAATACTTGTGTTGTGAACAGGCTCAGTCATCTAAATATCCAACTAAAATTAATCTGTTAGACCAAAAAACTGGATTTTAATTGTTTCATTTATATTCTATCATGCAACTGAGCAAAACTGCCTTTCACAGCAGATGCAATGATAACCGATTTAATAAGTCTGTATGATCATTCTCCATGCTTGTCAAAGGAAGCAAACCAATCATGTTAGGTTGTTTTTGTGACTAAGGGCCCTGTTTACAGTTTGACGGACAGGTTACTCTATCACAAACATGACGAAGTACCATACCCACGAAACCCTTGGTCCTCCGGACTCATTTAGCGACAGCCAGACCTTCAGAATTCAGTCGACCGAGCACCAGTAGGTTGAGTTAATGGAATACGTCCTCCAGTAGCCCTCCAGAGTTAGGGCTATCGACGGGAGGACATTTCACCCAACACTTTTTAAGATGGATAGTGTAATGTCTTTCTCTCTCTCTATCATTGACAGTAAAAACTTGCTTGGAGGGACAGAAAAAAAACAATAATGTCCCCCACATCCTGGAAGAAAAATGCTAGGATGTGGAGCGGTCATTAGATTTATGTTTTTCAGAAACAGATTCCTGCTTTGTTTTAGATGGACAGGAATGCGCCTGTCAAACAAAGTCAACACGCTTCATGTTCTAAGGACTGGGATGAGGAAGAAGGAATCAGAATAATGGAATTACCTGCAAGTAATCAAAACATTTTATTTTTATGTGGCAGATGTGGTTGTAATGGAAGCTCATTTCTTGGGGCCAGAAAGCTTTTCACTTGGAACCACCTCTGTTTGTACTGGTCCAAGCCAAGGTGCTAGGCTACTTGTTCTTTACAAGAAAACAATTGTTGGACCAACTTATGATCTCAACCTCGACAATACAGAGCCGATCCAGGCTGCCCTTAGTAGCTCAAAAGGCGTGTTCATTACAGGGTCACTGGCTTTCCTGGAAGCAAAGTAGTTTGATAGTTGAAGTCAGCTGCCATTTTCAGGTCCTCTTGGTGCTGTTCATAATGTTTCTATGGCTGCTAGTACTTTTGCTACCTCAGTGTGGACTTTGATTTCTCCCTCAAAGGCACTGAATAGTCACATGTGATCTCACTTCCTAAATATGAGGGAACTTGGTTGTTTGAGTCTAGTCCATTTCCTTTTGTCCTTCTAGTGGTCCTACAAATGCTAGTGTAATGCAAGTCTTCCAAGGGGAGCTTTCTCTATCCTCCCTCCCTCATCACAAGGTAGGACTGAGCCCATAGGTCTGGAAATGCTTTCAGTGGAGAATCACTTTTTTCCTTAATGTGAGTGTTCCCAATTAGGGGACTTTTCTTATGCATGTTTGTTTTCTCAATTGTCAAATTAGGCTATTGTGCTATTGTTACTTCTAAAGTATCATCAAACAAACCCTAGTCTCAGTCTCCCCTTCACTGGAAGTGTAATTCTAATTACCAATAAGGCAAGAAAATCCTTCTGCTTGATCAATGTGGAGGCAAGGAGAAAGAGGGTTGATAAAGAAGTACCTCCAAAGCAACAAAAATATTCATAGGTTTCAGATGGCTATGTGTGACATTTTCAGAATTTCAGTGTAATTATGAGTGACATTTCAACGACTATGAGTGACAACTTTTCGCGAGCAAAATCCAGCAATGAAGACGAGGGAATCATAAATTAAATTAGAGCAACAAGAAAATCGTAAAACTACTGCAAGGTACCAGAAATGCATTAAGCCTCAGACTGAGGGACAGAGAAGTCTCAGGCATAGCCAGCACCTAGGGCACTGTAGTGTTTATAATTTTATAAACAAGTCTCTCTCAACACTTACACAGTTGATTTGAAGTTCCTCAAGAAATGGCCGGTTCACCTTGAGGCCGCCAGCATGAATTAGTTAATATACAGAATAAACGTTCTGCTCCTCGTTCTATCCACATGCTCCAATAATTAATGTATTTTTGATGAGCTTCAACTTCAGTTTAGCCATTCATGTATGACACGTATACGTCCGGCTACCAAATACCTCACAAACACGGGCACCACCTCCAAGAGACACCCACATCCAGCTACCAAATGCCTCACAAACACGAGCACCACCTTCAAGAGACACCCACCAGCCTCTCCCGAGCGCCGTATTTAATTGCCTCATGACTAAAGTAAAGCACAGTTTGAGTTGTTGCCTGGCCCACAGTGAAGGGACTGCAGCATGCACGCCGGGCATTTGGGGCATGGCAGCCTCGAGGCAGTGGGAAATTATATGGAGGATCATGTAGTGACATTAGTAGATGTCAAGTGAGTGTTTATGCGGCACAGAGAAATCGTGTTACATTCGCTGAGCTGGCCTGCAAAAGGTGTCATGCCGTGCATGTTGTCTGTGCGCGCACGTGTCACTGACTGGCCACTATGCTGTGTGTGACTGCGAGTGCGGAGTGTGGCACGTGTTTGCGTTGAACTTGGTGAGGTCAGAATGTTACGCCCCTCTCTAACTTCGGTGCTAGGCACACACACTTACTTGAAAACAGAGCAGCTGCATTTCACGCTGCGATGCCGGCCACCTATCTCGCCTCTTCCTGTGTTGTGCCACGGCCACCCGAATCAGGCTCGCTCGGGTAAGCCGGCCGGCTCAGCTTCACAGTTCCTGGTGCTCTGGGGCTGTGAACGAACCATTCCGTCCGGCGCTGTCTGCCCGGGTGCTCTAAGTGACTCTGCCGCGCCCGGGCCGTGGTGAGAGAGCTGGGTCAGACGTGCGTGATGCAGCGGGCGCGGGATTCATTACCGTGCGGCTGTGATCTCATGAAGACCATCCTGGAGCCATTTCTGAGTTCAATTGCTGCCCGTGAACTCATGAAAGTGAAAGTATGCTGCACTACGACGTGGCGATTCAATACAATTGTTACATTGTAGCAAGCACCGCAACTCAGAACCCAGACCCCAAGAAGTCTCCCCTGCAGCGCAGGCTGCCTGCCTGTACCTCTAAGGCTAGTGCTGTATAAGAACAGCGCTTGATCGGCACAGGCCCTTATATGCGTGACTGCTCATTTCAGTGCGGTGATGCGGACCACCTCACTGAAATGCGTTAGCGTGACGCCTGATGCGTGATACTTGGCAGGGCTGAATATTGTAAAGTGAATCATTTTACCACCTTTAAGGTCAATGTAATTGCTATATGATATGTAGAGTTGCAGACTAGCTGAAGTATAGAAATGGGAAACTTATTCAGCCACTTATATGAGCTATGCTATAAGTCGGGCAGGGAATAAAGATCTAAATTCCATGAAAACCTGATGGCGTAAAATTGAGTAAATGACAAGGGACCTTCATACGACTGAAGCAATTAGCATTAGCGCTTTCTCCTATTTAGGAATGAATTTTAGCACTTCAGGCTCATGGTCTCAGCATACAGCACAGTGCACAATAAAGTTCTCAAGATCCATCGGGTCATTGCTCTGTTTGCCATCATCTAGGGAAGGAAGGCCCTAAAAATCCTTACTACAAATATATCTATTACAGTGCATTCCTATTGCAACCTATGGTGCGGCCATATGGGGACTGTGTGCTCCTAGAAATCTCCACAGAGAGAAGAGTAGCTCCCTGAGAAGGTTAGTATAAACTCCAGCATCTTTCCCCCATTTCATTTGCTACAGGGAGCTGGGCATAGGCTATCTGTGCGACTCCATTCAGAGTTGCCTGGCCACCCTGTGGCTATCCATTTGGAGTGCAGAAGGTGCCACACTAACATAGTATAGTCAATGATTGTTTGGCCTGCGACAAGGGCCTTTCCATTCTCTGGTTGGCCTTTGTCAAAAAATCCTTGGAAAGTGTGGGCCAAAATAGATACGTTTTTGATAAGAGAGCCACAGACTTCCCCTTGTAGGAAGCAAGTGAAGCATTTATTATTGGAGAAAGCTGAAACACACAGACAATGTGATTCCTAATGGGGTCGCAAATTGACTGCCTCATTGATATTCATGAGGCAGGTGTAATTTGCTATCCCATTAGGAATGGCTAGCACTCTCAGTGATGGTGGCTTGCTCTGGTCAGCATTTTTATTTTTTAACACAGCCCGTTTTCCTCTAAGGAAAACGGGATGCATTTAATAAAGGAAAATGAAACGTTCCTGTTTCATTTTTTAAGAGTATGCAGTGGTCTGTGGGACCACTTCCTGCTTTTAAAAAATATTTTCACACACAGTCACAGAGGGGAAGGAGTCCTCATTTACGAATGGCTTACCTACTTGAAGCAGTTGGTAAGCTGTGAGTGTTGGTGGGGTTTTGGGGGGTTGACGGCGCCGCTATGCTCATGACGGAACCACGCCGTCATGAGTCACGGGCGAGCTGTGCTCATGACGGTGTGGTTCCGTCATGACTCCACCCACTGCGCTAATCGCCCGCACAGGCGGGGAATTAGCGCCACGTGGGAGGAGCGGCCGCCAACGGCCGCAGCATGACGCAACCACTCCGTCATGAGCACACGGCGCCCGTGGCTCATGACGGAGTGGTTCTGTCAAGGGAATGCAAGGGGTTAAGTGAGACTCGCTATTAGGGAGGGACGCCATTACACGCCCCTTCCTAAAAGCAAGTCTCAAACCCTATTTTGCGAGTCGGTGATAAGGTTATCAACTCACAAAATTAGATTTGTACGTGGGGCAGACCACTTTCGCTTTCATACACGGGCTGATTTCCCGTTTGCGACCACAAAATATGGTCGTATTTAGAAAGTATTTGTCAATGCAACCAGAGAAGCAGTGTAGTTCATACATTAGCCAACACCTGCACCCATTTCTGAAACACATTTTTGTATCATTTTATCGCATATCAAAAAATGTATCTGCCCAATAATATCATGGAAGACCATCAGCCATGATTTAGAAATGTAGTGACAAAAGTTCTGGCAGACAGCTGTTATATGACATCGGGCAAACATCTTCTATATATAAAAACAACAGACAGGGGTACCTCATGTTCACATTGTTGTTTAATACAGCAATAAAATATTTTCTCTGTTGTTTAGAAAAGAAGACATTATTGCTTAAATTAGTATTTCAATGAATGAAAATATGTTAAACTTCCTCATATCTCATTTTTTTGTTTCATGTTTCTGGGTAAGAGAACATCTGGCTTTTATAGCAAAGCTAAGCATAGAGATTGGTCTCACCTGATGATATATTAAGCTTACTTTACTGAATGTCAAATTCAGTGTGAATTTGAATTATGATAGAATATCTGTATTTTATTAACAGCCTAACTTTACCCACCAAAAGCATTACATTTTTCGGTTCATTGTCTAAGCTGTCATTTTCCTTCATGCTTAGGTACACATTATTGATACGTGGTTTCTCTGCTTGTTTGATTGATATGATAAAGGCTACATCTCTACTCTCTTTTAGAATGGTTACAAGTGTTTCAGCTCTTCCTAATTTAGTTGCAAGTTTTTGGACATAAAAGTCAATCCCTACACATGGTTACTTATTTGATGCAAATAGGCCATCTCCGCAGAGAGTATGCATTGCACAATTCTGTCTACCTCTTCTTCAAATGCTTCCACTGGAACATTTTTGTGAGTCCCTAGGCCTAGATAAACAATATAAAATGGTGAATTGCCTTTTCTTTTTTATGGTAAAGCTTTTGAATTTAAAAATTAGATTTCGCAAGTGAAGGGATTTATTATTAGTCGGTATTGATGTATTCACGTTCTGTAATTTTTTTTTTTTTAAACTTGTTTTTATTGGCATTTGTTAGTACTTTTGTTACATATCAGTATTGGATCGCAGTATCATTAAGCACATGCTTTTAGTCAGATGAAATCAATCTTGACATTTTTAATTATCTTTGTTGCAGTTATATGCAATGCGACAGGTATTTGCCATATAAAAGACCAAACCAGGGAGGGGGGGAGGGAACTAGGGGCAGTCATGGACTATTAGAGAAGGATCGACTAGACTACAGCACATGTGGTCCGTAAGGTAACCGGTGAGGCAGCACATTGGAAACTCCTGGCCGCAGCACGACAAAGCAGGCGGACCTGCATCACCGGCGCAGGCCTCGGGGCAGCGGGGATAGTAACCTAGTTATTCCAGGGTGAGTGTAAAGTGTTAGGGGGGGGCGTCCGCCGAGTGGGTATGTGTCGCGCATAGCCGCGTGGCAGTAGGGGAGGTCGCGGCCACGTCCTGATCAGCTAGGGGCTGGGTCACGTTCTGTAATTCTTTTTATATGTTTACTTAGCGGAATGAATTTTCAGATTTATATAGTGCTGCAGAAAGTGATGTAGGAACAGCGGGCCACATGTATGACCTTCATGGCTCAGGCCAGCACAACAAGTCACCTTGCCTTTCTGCACTGCTTCACAGGGAAAGGTCAGGAATGTGGCGTATTTATCCATAGTGCCAATATCGGCAACACTCCTCAGTTCTCATACAGCAACAAACATAAATAAACCACAAGACACCTTGTTAGTGGAGAAAATTGCTGCAGGTTTATTTGCATACCAATTATGCCAACATGGTGGGTTATCTTATGGGCGATCCAAGGGCAGGCCAGCCCCTATGCCACCTGCCCGCCTGATGAGCCAAATTACACCGTGGCCGACGCCAATCGGTGGTTACCAATTTTGGGAAGGGCCACCATCCCATCAGTGAACCGCCAGTCCACGCCCTTACTCACGCCCCCCCAAAAGGTGGGCGGAGCGTTCCAGGCAGCCCCCGGTTGCTCAGACCCACAACCGCCCGTAGGACTAACGGGGCGCCGTCATTCTTCCAGGGGACAACGCTAAGACATCCCTGGGTATCCTTGGCTTAGCACCTTTGTTGTGCTGCTGCATATAGTACCCTTCTGTACCTTGCAGACTCTGGATCGCCCTGTAACTCCTCCTTCAACACAAAACAATAAGTTAGATTCTTCCCCTCCCCCTACCACCCTTTGGCCGTCTGCAGGGTAAGCGGTAGGGTGGGGAACAGCGAGACGGGCAGCGGACAAGAGGCTGCACAGTGGGCGGGGAAGGCATTTGTACCCTTGTCCCCCCCACGGCCGAAAGTGATGCCACCAGCTGACCCCCTGGTCCCTAGACCAGAAGCCTAGTCTGCTGACTCCTGTGCCTTCCTGTGGCACTAAGGCAGCCGCCCTGTTGTAGCTTCCCCTACGTGGCCCCCCGGGCAACCTTGGCATAGTGCCAATATCAGCAACACTCCTCAGTTCTCATACAGCAACATACATAAATAAACCACAAGACACCTTGTTAGTGGAGAAAATTGCTGCAGTCCACACCCTTACTCACGCCCCCCCAAAAGGTGGTCGGAGCGTTCCAGGCAGCCCCCGGTTGCTCAGACCCACAACTGCCCGTAGGACTAACGGGGCAACGTCGTTTTTCCAGGGGACAACTCTAAGACATCCCTGGGTTGCCTTGGCTTAGCACCCAGTTGTGCTGCCATATAGTACCCTTCTGTACTTTGCAGACTCTGGATCGCCTTGTAACATCTCCACAGCTCTGGGGGTGGCCACCGTCACAACCAGGGCCCCCCACCAAGGCAGATATTGCTACTTACATTCTGCTGCTTCCAAGGCCTCCCCAAGGTCCAGCAAGAATAAGTCCAGGCCCACCCTTGAGAGGTGAACCCCATCCACCTCCCAGCATCCAGTAGACTTGGCATGAAGTAAACCATGTCTGAAAAAGCCAAATCCCCTTTGCTCTGTGAATTTACACATGGCGCTGTTCACTCTCCTACGTGAGAGCTCAATGGCGTCCCCAGATCGGGCTCCTTGCCACACTGAGCGAGGTTTAATTTCAGACCACCACAGTTCACATGCCCCCAGCTTCCTTATCAGCTCATTCCAGCGCATACCTGGGTAACCTAGCCACGTTATCTCGGTGGCGGAGAAGCCATGACACCACTTTCTGTTTTCAGCCCACCATGCCACTCTAGCGATACTTGAATGGCCAATTACCCAGACCTTGGTTCCTAGTAAATAAAGAAATGTTGTGGTTGCAAACCACATTTATTGTAAATGATTACACACTACTAGTCTACATTGCACAACAAACCACATCACTGCAACATCACTTGGCAACCAGGGCCAAAAACTGTACACCCTTGTACACATAAATGCAAGTTGGAACATTGGGCCTAAGAGTCCTCTCGCCACACCCTTCCGTTCAAGGCCTTATATATCGCTTGTAGCATTGAGACTCCCAGCACCCCACCTGCTTAATTCGCTCTGGCGTCATCCCTGATAGGAAGGCTGTGGTTGCTGCCCCAATCCTGAAGGAGTGGCTCCTGAATCTCTTGCCCACCCCTGCCTGTCCTGACAATTGTAAGCACGCCTGCATAATGTGATCTACTTGAAACTTCGTAACCGGGGACCCGTCCTCGTGCACAAGGAGGTACCCCGCAATCCCAGGGAGGAGGGCCAAATGAGCCTTGACCAAGAGCAGAGGACAATACCTAGCGTCACCCAGCCTGTAACAGGACCACTCTCCCTTCCCCTGCCTGATCAGTTTTAGATTGTCTCACCACTATCTTGAGACATGAGCTGCAAATGGTAATGTCATTGATATTCAAAGCCACCCCCGAGGTGTCCTGCTTAGATCTGGCAACGAGCTCCCCAATCCTAAAGGCCCCGAAAAAGGCCAGCGCAAAACTAGCAGCAAATAGAGGTGCTTCATATCCTGAGCAGGTGGTCCTGGGCAGGCAGTCCAGCATCTCTTGGAGGATCGTGTAGCTGATGTAGAGCCTATTGTTCGGGGATCGCAGTTCACTCCTTGCCCATCCCTTCAGTGCAGCCTTGATTAAAAATGATTTGGTAGGGTCACTCTGTCCTTTCAACCTGGCGTAATGACTTATGGCAGACAAGTGGCCCAAGATCCAAGGGTGGGATTTCCTGCCATCCTTGGCCCACAGGATTAACTTTTGTACCCTGAGCTCCATAGGTGACCCCTCTTCCTCCCAGGCTCCCATTATCGCACAAAATTTGTCCACACAAGACCTGTAACGTTTCACAGTCCTAGGCACCAGAGACAGCTCACCCAGCCCCCTCAGCTGCTGCTCCACTTCAGAAGAAGCCACAGATGTCGTGGGAAAGGGGTCATCTCTTCTCTTGCTCTCTGCCATGCCTCCTGGAAACGGCGCCACTGAAAACGAGAAGGAGCGTCAGCAGACACGTTCTGCACCCCTTGAATGTGGCGAGCCCTGCAGTCCACATTATTTATAAGGCATGCCCTCAACAGCTCCCTCAACAGGCTCAGCACCAGAGGGCAGCTCGCAGAGTGTGAGTTGATCGCTTGGACAACCGCTATGTTGTCTGACCAGAACAGAACCCTTTTCGCTGCCAGCACTCCCGGCCACAAGTGGAAGGCTATCACTATGGGGTAGAGTTCTAACACCGTGATGTTGGAAGTGATCTTTCTATTCTGCCAAGAGTTAGGCCACCTCTCCGCACACCACTCCCTGTCCAGGATAACCCCGAACCCTTCCCTTCCTAACGCGTCTGTGAATAATGACAACTCTGCGTTGTTGGCCCAAGGTGCCTGCCAGATGACAGACCCGCTAAAGTTTTCCTGGAAGGCCGCCCACATTAGTAGATCCTCTCTCATGGCCCTGCTCAGTTTCACCATGTGGTGCTTCCTTCTAACTGAAGCTGTGGCTCTGGCCAGTCTGCGTGCAAAAATCCTCCCTGCTGGGATGACCGTGGCAGCAAAGTTGAGCTTCCCAAGAAGGCTCTAAATGAAGGCCAAGGGGGCCTTGTCCCTCCCTACGGCTAGCCGGATCTGCTGTCCCAGATCCCATAACTTGTCTGGAGGCAGCCTGGATTCACCTGCCACCATATCCAGTTCAATCCCTAGGAAGGATAGCACCTGCGCAGGGCCCTCAGTCTTCCCTGGTGTCAATGGGACCCCCAGGTGATCCGCCAGGGTCTGAAAGTCAGAGAGGGCCGTCTTGCAATCGTGCGTGCCATCCCTCCCGATGAAAAGGAAATCATCCAGGTAGTGGGTAACCCCCTCCACCCCAAAGGTGTCCTGTAGCGCCCACTGCAAGAAGGAACTGAACGCCTCAAATTAAGCACAAGAGACCACGCACCCCATGGGCATGCATTTGTCAAAAAAGTACCAACCATCCAGCCTGAAGACCAGCAGGTGTTGGCTGCTCGGGTGAACTGGCAGAAGGCGGAACGTCGATTCGATGTCCACCTTTGCTAACCAGGCCCCCTTGCCCGCCCTCCTGAATAAGTCCAGCGCCACATCCACGGTACAGTATGACACTGAGCAAGTTCCCTCTTGAAGCCCATGGATGACAGAGTCCCCTTCAGGGTAGGATAGGTGGTGAATGAGTCTGTAAGCCCCAGGTTCCTTTTTGGGTACAACCCCCAAAGGGGAGACTACAAAAGTGTCCAGGGGGGTCTCCCTGAAAGGTCCTGCTACTCTCCCCAAAGCCAGTTCCTTCCTGACTTTGGCCTGCACCACTGCTGGTAGGTCCCTGGCTGACTTGAGGTTGTCCGCCTCTCTGCTTGACAAGGGGCCCACAAAAGGGATAATGAAACCTTCTGAGAACCGCCCCAGTAGTAAAGCCCCGTCAATCTTGTTAGGGTACCATCTGAGGAGGGGGTTGGATGTTGTTCATGTTGACTGGTGAAGGCCCTTTGAGTTCACGGGGAGCTTGCGCGCAGGGGAATGCCAGGGGGTCGCTCAACTTAGGTGGTGTGACAAGTAAGGAAGAGGCACAGCACGGAGGGTCAAGTTCTGGGGGGATAACATTTTGTGCTATCGAAAGTGAAGCCTCAATTGTCTTGTTTACCATTGGCTGTCGGTTTCCTATCTTGCTTGGAATAACAGGAGGTCGAGGGGTGTTTGCCACCGCACTTGCTGCAAGCATGCTGGAACTTACACCTGATCCCCCATGAGCATGCCCCAGCGTTAAAGAGATTGCATGTTCCAGGTGACACCCTTTTAAGCCCCCCTTTCTGCTTCCCCATGCCCACCCTCAAAAGGGCTGCTTTTGAGGGGGGTTGACTGAGCGTACCCTGTTCCTGGGTGAGACCCCCCCTGTGCCTTAGGCTGCGTCGGGTGGGACCCCCCTGTGCCTTAGGCTGCGTCACTATGCTCTGCACCGCGCGGGGCCCCATAAGGTCCATCCATAGTTGGACCTCTTTTTGGTCCCACCCCATCTCTGGGCATACCGCCCTCCTCTTCCTGAATTCACGGTTATAGTTCAACCACCCTGACCCACCCCATTTTTGTGCTTCCATGTGGGTCAACCTATTGTATTGCACCAGCACCTGCCCTTGCTCTGGGAATTTTTCTAGGAACACTGACTGGAATATGGAGAAGGCCGAGAGCCAGTTGTCGATAGATTTCTCCAGTCATGGCTGGAACTTGACCTTTTTATCTTCCTCCTTCCCCCCAACCCTACATGCGTCCTGGCCCTCTTGGGCAAGCAGGAGCAGGGAAAAAATTTCTAGAAATTCACGCCTCCAGATGAATTCCTTGAACGCAAGCGGAACTTCCCAGGACAAGAAGCTGTGGCCTGACAAGAGCGGCGCATTCGTGACTGGCTTGTGCACTGTTTGCACCACTAGGGGTAGCAATGGGAGGACATTCGCTGCTGTAACAGGCAGGGTTGGCATGAGAGGAGCAACTGGAGGAGGGCTGGGTGCGGCCGGAGTGGTGATGGCAGGTGCCCCCGCTACAGAGGGCCCCCCCACCTGGATGTATTGCGCTCCCGTGGTGCCAGCTCCAGGTGCTGCACCTAGGGGAGTTGAAGTCTGGTTGCCTAGCCCTGATACACCCTCCGTCCCAGCAGCTCCCAGACCCTTGCTGGTGCCTGGTGAACCAGTCCCTGCCTGTGACCCTACTACGGGTGCACCCACGGGGGGTCAGCTGTTGTACCAGGGGGTGGCTCCCCTGTAGGGCCCACACATTTGCTGCTGCCGCTGCTACCCCTGAATCCCCATTGTTAACAGTGGTGCCCCCAGCGATAGTGCTAGTCCCAGCGAGACCAGCTCTGATCTCTGCCATGAAGCTCGTCCAAGTGTCTGTGAGCTTACCCAAGTCCTCTGGACGTGCCAACGGCCGGGGAAGATACTAGTCCTAGTGCCAGGGCCGGCGGAACGGGCATGGGAGTGGTGGCGCTTCTGGGAATGGCCACGGCCCAAGTCTTGGGTGGCGGTGGGTCTGCCGGGAAGTCCTTGACAGTTGCCCTGCGTGTCCTCTTGGACCGGGAGGGGCCTGCCTCTTCATTAGGCTTAGGCTCCTGCTCTGTGGTCGGGCCCCCACAGACGATACCGGAATCCTCTGGATTGTTTGCCATCAATAGTTCAGTTGCCCAAGCCCATCCCTTGGTCTTGACCAGTTCGACGACTGCTGCTAGCTGTGCATCTTGGGAAGTGACTGGCTGGGTTTCCTCCACTTGGGATGTCAACGTGAAAAGGGAAGGAGATCCCTGGCTATCCATAATTATCCTGAGTTCTCCGACTCAACCTAGAAGAAAAACAGCTGTGAGCCACAAACCCTGATCACTGCGAACACGCACTCCCAAGATCCTCCAGTTGTCCCTTCAGCGGCGCTCAAACCTGCACCTGTGCTTACTATACTGAATGTGTGCTAACGTGCATAGATGGATGACGCTCGATGGGTGTTTTGACGAATCTGTGGCGGAGATGAAGAAGAGGTTAAGTTAGCTCTCCCCCAACACCATGGTCTTGCACCCCGTCCCTTCATGCGCCCAAGTTCCTCATGTTGTACCTTCTGCAACGCTCAACCCCGCATCTGGACTTACTATACTGAATGTTGGCTATCGTGCGTGATGGAAGCCGCTTGGTGGGTACCTCGACAAAATCTGTGGCGGAGATGAAGAAGAGGTTAAGTTAGCTCTCCCCCCACACCCTGGTCTTGCACCCCGTGCCTTTGCCCCCATCCCAGGAGGTGTGGAGGGTGGGCGGCCCACCAGCCCACAAACGCTAGTTCTGCTGCATGATCTCACATACAATGGGTGAGGGAACTGTTCCCCTTCCCTGCCAGTTCGGCACTGCTTACGCCACGCATTCGTCACAGGGATAACCCCATACCTGAGTACCTGTTGCTTGTTCGCTGCCGGGGGGAGGTAATTCGGCGAGCCGCATCGAAAGTCCGGTCTTGACCTGCTTGGGAGACAAAACAAAAATGATGAACGGTCCACAGACTGGCCTTAACCTTGCCAGACCCAAGCAGGTACTGCACCCGTGCATTTAAAACCCTGGACACTGTGCCCCGGCTGCTGCCGTATGCTTCCGCAACCTGTAATCCCACCAACACCTGGACGTACCCCGATGCAAGGCCCGGCCCCTGGCCTCTGTCTGTTGCGATTGCGGACCGCGGGTCGGCCTGTGGACCTGTCGGCGGGCGTTCACACTCCTTAACGATCACTGGGAACACAAAACATGAATTAGAAATGCACACGGGCCCGGTAGTCCCTTCATGCTGCTGGATAACCCAATGCCCTTGATGACAGACAGCAATACCCACTGCCATATATGCCGGCATGGAACCATGTATTGACCAGACTGCCCACAGCACCGTTCGACAAGCGACCGAAACACTAACTAAATGGACATAAGTAAGAGAAAGCAAGAAAACATAGTGGGCAAGAAAACATTGCGGGTCAATATATGAGAAAATGGACATCACCATGAGCCAGCCGCATAACATTTCCATATGTCCCCGTGTTGGTCCCAACCCGCCCTCTGTGCCTCCGCGCTACTGCTTAAGCACACGCGTCCGACGAGTTTGGAACTGCGTGCAGGCCTTCTAAGGCCATGGAACTGGCGCAGGCCGACCGGAGTTCCTAGCGCCTCAGAGCTAAAGCCCGGGCTCGATGCCACCCGCACCCCCGGCAGAGAGGGGGGTGAACTCCCCGTACCCCGGTCAGGCCCCCGTGCTGACAGGGAGAAGGAGGTCAGCACCCGCAAGCTGGGTTGACACCCTCCATGCCAGTACTGGCTCGAACCACCCCGGCACCAGCGCGGGTGGAGAAGGCAGCCTACCACGTATCTGTCTAAACGCGTGTAGCGCTGCCACGCGCGTAGACCCATCGGCACGGCCCTCCCGCTGGTGGGGTAACCGTGGATGAAGCCTGCAAAGTCCCGCTGGCCCCCCATGCCTAGCCCGATGTGTCGCGTACCCAGCGGGCACAAAAGAATCGCGTGCTCACGGGGGAAAGCCTCCCCCCACAGGCACCTCAGCGGCAACACACCCTGACCCCGGAGCCACACCAACCGTGCCAGGTAATTAGTCTGCCTGAGAAGGGGAGGGGGAGGAGTCCTTGTCAGACCGGGATTTGGTCCCTTGCTCTGCGCCCCGAGAGAAGTCAGTTCCTTCAGCTGGCAGGCGGGAGGGACTCAAGCCCCGGAGGAACCCGGTCGGGATCCGCCATTGTGCGTGCTCGAGCAACTCCAGCATGCCGCCCCTGCCCTAGCGGACCGCCTGCATAATCCCCCCCCGGCCAGCCCAGCAACCCTCTGGCCCATCCGGTTCCCTCCTGTTACCAGCACAATGGGGAAGGCCTGGAGCGGGGACCTCGTCAGGGAAGGAGCGCAGACATGGCCCAAAGAGAACAGAGGTAAGATGGGTGGGGGACACGCCAAAATTCTAAGGGACACAGCCCCCGCTAGTCAGGGCTCCCTGCCAGGCACCAAATAGGGCCCGGAACGACCGGGCACCGCTGCATATGGGGGGCCTGGCGAGAAGCGGCCGTGCTAGGGATGCAAGTTAACCCGCAAGGAGGCCTAGGCCTCACGGAAGCTGCCTTGGGGATACACCGCCCCTCTCGCCCTGCCCCCCGTCCCAGCCCCACAGCCTCACCAAGCAGGCAGGCGTAGGCCTCGCAGGGCCTCGCAGGCCCCGAAAATTGAGACGGGGTCCCACCACGCGCAGTGGGACCCCGGGGGGTAAGATGACTTACCTCGTGATCCAGGCAGCTCCCGACACGGCACCCCAAACAGCGAGACGGGCAGCGGACAAGAGGCTTCACAGTGGGCATGGGGAGGCATTTGTACCCTTGTCCCCCCCCCCCCCCACGGCCGGAAGTGACGCGGCCAGCTGACCCCCTGGTCCCTAGGCCAGGGAGCCTAGTCTGCTGACTCCTGTGCCTTCCTATGGCACTAAGGCAGCCACCCTGTTGGAGGGTCCCCTACGTGGCCCCCCGGACAACCTTGGCAATACGGCACATTCCTGTCCTTTTCTCTTGCACTGACTGTGTTTTGGCAGCCTAGCATCAACACAGACACCCTTGCATGATGGTGCAAGGGTGCCTGTGTTGTTGGCAGGATTGTTTGTGTGCAGAAAGGGGCACCTTCCTGCACAAAACAATCCTGGGAGGCTTTTTTCTCTTCCTATGTGTGCTTCAGAATGCAGCACACATACAAAGAGGAAAAAACAAGGATAAATAAATATATTTCTGCTTGTTAATCCTCACTAGAGGCGGCGCATCTTTTCAGTTCATTCTCAGATTTACAAGGTCCTGTAAATCTGGGAATGCATCAAAATACATCGGGAGTTGCATGGGAAAAACCACGCAATGCCAATGGAACCCCTACCCAGGGCAGAGTAAAGCAACACAGTGATTTGCACTGCACTACAAAGTGGTGTAAATATGACTTAAGGTTTGCATTGCTTGTGCACCACATTGCATAATGCAAGAGCGACACACACTAGGTCATATATATGGCCCAGCATTAAAAGCTACATTCCTTGCAAACATTATTTGCGCTTATAAGCTGATTGGGGCAGCCATTTGCACTATGCAAACATGTGAAAGAAGCTGTGCCTAAATATATAACTAATTAATGCTATTTTTGTCTTGCTTTATGTCCCAATGATAATGGCTTTCATAATAACATCTGCTCAGAGCAGTGACAATCAAAATTCCCTATTCAGAATGTATCAGCTGCTGTTAGCTTTCTACTCCACAATTATAGGCCACTGCAGAAGACAAAGGCGCAAACTCACAGGAAAGGCAATTACCAGCTGTTAATGAACAACAGCAAATAAGTAATACGTCTATTACCACTCCTCTATCTAATCTTATGCTTTACAGGCAGAATACTGTCACTATGCACTTTCATTAGTGCAAGTATTATGGGTATTGACTGCACCAATCTAAGAATTCCATGCAGAGTGCCGATATCTCAGATGAGGCAGTAGCATACAGGGGAATAACTGCATTTGCAGGATGGGCAAAGAATTCTAAAGTAACTCCACAAAGAGTGTATTTCCACCATGAATGTGTGGCAGCACAACATTCTGAAGTGTAATGAAGAAATCAGAAACGTAAAGCTACAAACTTTGTCCTCTTACTTATGCAATGTGAGAATGAAGCAAAGAAGCAGAACCTGAAGATTAAGTTCCTGTCTAAAGAAGAGAGTAGAGTCTGAGAAGATCTTTAAAAAAAAGAAGATACACTAATTAACTCAATCCTAGACTGATAGAGTTGGAGATGGTAAGAATCCATTCAATCATGCATGTTTCAGGGATCATCAGTATCTTAATAGATGGAAATGACCCTTTCACATGATCGCTCGGTTGCTACAACAGGAATCAATGAGGGGGAGTCCTGGAGGAGTCCAATCTTATGAACTGGATATGCCTTGAAAAGAGGCACTGAAACCACTATAATGCTTACCCTCAAAACTCTATGAATGCAGAATGATCAGAAAGTAGAGCCCCAATGTCTGTCACATAGAAGGATGAGAGGAAATACAGCTTGAGCAGAAAACAAGCATCAGCAGCATTAGCTGGCCTGAAAATACCATATATGAATTAAAGTTTAGCCATCGAAGAACTCCACAGTGTATTACACCTGGGATGGTAAGGCTTTTGCTAAACATGAGAGTGAAATTGTAATGAAATTTGGAAAGAAATGATTGCTTCCAAATTCATCTGTAAATCTGAAAGGGGTTTGACATTTGTTAATGATTGACCTGTCAGTCTTGGGTGCTATTCTAGAGACATATGGTCTAACTAATAGAATACTTTAAAAATGTGTGGTATTAACATTGTTGAAAACCATAAAATATACCATAAAAGTAGTTACAGTAACAATGGGATCCTTGAAAAGTATAAAGGTTTATTATAGCAGAATGCCAAGTTTGGAAGATTAACTTTGTCTACAAAAGATTTAGACAGACATATATCATAGCCAATTTATAATCAAGGAGAAGGAGTGGTATGTTATTTATCAGTGAAGAATAAAAGGTTAAATGTAGATTTAATAGTTTTATAATATAAATCCTTAATTTGTTTTCTTAGTCCTTACATAATTATTGTTACTGCATGAAAATGTCAAACTATTTCTAACTCCTCCCCTTCCCAGCTGGAAGTTCCTAAAGTTGTAAGCCTTTTTCCTAACATCTTCAGCTCATCCCTGATTCTATTATTAGGTCAGGAATGAGTTGAAGGGTCTGACTCTGCAACATATTTAATATTCACTATTCTATATCCTGTGCACTCTGCTCAGCTGACCCACACCTTAGACTCTCATAGGGCAGTTAAAAATCCAAGAGCTCCTCCTCTTTAAGGAGTTTTAGCCCAAATTACAACAAGTCATGGTAGTGTGAGCAATCCTATGATGAAGCATGCCACCACAGGGTGCATGAGGGTTCTCATCCTAAGAAAGCTAGCTTTTTCTTTCTTTTTTCTTTCTGATAAGAACTTTGATTTGTAACAAGCAGTTTGCTGTCACAAACCAGGTGAGTTTTATTGTACAAAGCATTAAAAAAGATTGGCATTGATAGAGATGACATGACTTTGCAGTTAAGGGCTTCCTCATGTCATTGGGAAGGTGGGGTACCCAGGCACAAAAGCACATCATATGTGAGGTGCAACAGGCAACTGTGGTCAGAACCACTTTAAACAATCAGGCAGGCTGAAACTAGCATTGTCCAAGGAAAGGAATGTCAAATGTTCAATGTGGCATTCATATCGATTGCACCACATCAGAAGAGGGCCCAGTAATCAATGACAATGCTATACAGGTCAGTGACTGCATACAAGGACTATCCAGCTGGCCACAAGGCCTTGACCTTCAACAATAGGTCCATCAAATACAGGAACAGTCTAATAAAGGCTTCAACAACTCGAGATAAGTATTTTATCTTGCATGTTCCACTAAACTAGGGAGAGCATAACTACCTTCCCAGCACAGCAGCAGCCATATGTAGGTACAGAATATCTTGTGGACCCCATAGGTCACTAATGCAGTGTCTATGGTCTGGCTACTCATGGCCCCACACAACCTCCTCTAAGAACCTCTAGTTATCCTGAAATTATACTCTTGGAATAACCCCTATACCCTTTACTTTGCTGTCTATGGACATACCTGAGGTGGATCACTGCAATCCTAGATCAAACCAGCCATGTTCCATATATTAATGTGCCCACTTGCCAGAAAATATAAACTTTCTATGGTAGTCATGGTAGGTATATGCAATATGCAGCTCTATCACTTACACATTATTTCACTACATGCCATGCTTCAAATTTGCTACAAGGTTGCAAAGAAAAGTTTGAAGTGCTCATCCGAGTCTGAGACTCACCACCACCAGTGTTCATTTCATAAACACCACTCTTAGAGCAATACTCTTCTAAACACATACAAATGGAATAAATATTTACAAAAATTCCTCTTCAATAGACCCTAAAAATGAACGTATTCCTTTACAGGAGTAAATCTTCACTCATTTTCATGGAAACTGCCTGTAAGTGTTTTGTGAATACCCACAAACTGATGGGTTTCTGATTGTTCATCAACATATCCAGAAAGACACATGTAGAATACTGACAGCAGATTAGTTTACAAGGAATTTCCACAGAAGTGGCAGCAATTAGCATTCATAAATGAAGCATCTCAACACATCAGTGAAAATTTAGAGACTCCTGTGTTATATCATGCTGTGCCATGAGAGCTGGCATTGCCAATAGGTGATCATCCACAACATATTAACTTTGTGGATAATCACAAACATCTATCATGCCTCATTTGTCCCAAATACAACAATTTAATTGTGTAGACTTAGCGATAGATGGCGATAGATGTCATAAAATCTTGTGTCATCAATCCTGCAAAAATGTTCAATAAGATGTTAAAAAATAGACACACAAGACGGAGAATGCACTCTGAAAAGGCTCAGTTACGCACCCACAAGCCATCTCCCAGACTGCATACAGCAAATGGTTTGGACAAGAAAATGCCATATAAGGGAGATGGATTGTGAGTCCTGCCCTCCAAGTGATTCCATCCCAACCCTAGATCATTGGAAGTGGGCCTGAACTGAAGGTTCTCTGTCAGCCCATCTGCAGACCCAGCAGATTTGAATCATCTCCTCTGCCACTTGGTGCATCTTCCACAGAATGGCACATCGGATTTACGGCTTTACACACCGCCCTAGGCGCTGACACATTGACCCTGCTGCACCGTCTTCCCCGACGCAAGGACTTCACATCGCCCTTCAAAGCCCATTGAAGTCAGCGTATCTCCACGCATGGACATCACCTCGCCCAACGCAACTCATCAGAACTGTTGCTGCATGATGTTGCATTGCACTTCACAGCCACTGCAAACCATCTCCTCTCTGGACCTCGCATTGCCTCTGCTGTGCAACGCAACCTCAGCACACATCTCTTTACAACCAGGATTAAGGTACTATTTTCAGTGGGAATAAGTGTGTCCCTGTAGCTGGCCTGTGCTCCAACCGTGGTCAGCCTGAACTTGTGACTTTGTCCCGGTCTAGTGCAACCAGATAACCACAGTTGGTGCTTTGTGCTTTTTGTCGCTATTTTCGGATGGCCCGATGGGCCTATCGGCATTGTGTGCTGATACACCACACTATCCTTGATATCTTTTTTGTGAAACCTGGTAGGATATTTTCTGGATGTTGTTTGGTGGATAGGAGGAATCAGAGTGGTGTTTGATTTGTAAATGTTGATACTGTGTCTCTTTGACTGATTGCTTAGATCTGTGTGAGAGCTCTGGGGACTTCTTCTTACGGGATCCGCTCATGGGGAAGAAATGGGGTCATGATTACTGTTGGATTCATTGCTATTAATATTGAGCTTTGTCTAATTGATGGGTAAGCTACAGTTATCTGTTATAAGTTGTTTGTGAAGCCTTATGGGATCAAGCTCTCTTTCCATATGGTTTTGAGTTGGGGGGTGACAGGTGCTTCAGTTTCTGCAGTGTAGTGTAGAGGGAGTTGGTTTTATGAGTTTGTTTGATTCCCCTTTTGTTTAGTTTAGTCTCCTTGTTCTGCTGCTCAGGCACAGTTCTCCCTTGTAGATCACATGCATTGGCTAACTGGGCTGGGTCATTTGGTATAGCGGATGTCTTGGGTGTGATGTATCTCAACAACTCAGAATTTACACATCGTTCTGCAGCACATGGATCACTAGCAAGGCTTGACTATTTTTTTTTCCTGCCTGCTGCTAA
Source organism: Triturus cristatus (assembly GCF_964204655.1). Lineage (NCBI taxonomy): Eukaryota > Metazoa > Chordata > Amphibia > Caudata > Salamandridae > Triturus > Triturus cristatus. Next base: position 923,753,898 of record NC_140590.1, read on the forward strand.
CTATGGGTTATGTGGTGGATGTATACATTCCTCTGAGTGCCCTGAAGGACCATGCCCAATTGAAATGAGTATCTATCGTAGGAGGTCTAAAGGAAGGGTTATGAGGAGATTCAGCATGTGATGACTTTGCAACAATCACTTTGTGGTACACATGCAGAACTTCATTGAGGGCTATTTTGAAAGGAACACGGAGAGAGAGTAGCTGGATAAGACTGAACCCCAAGAGAATGCTAGTGGGACTAGTGGATGAATGGGATGGGCCTGGACCACCAGGATATTTGTTGCAGCGTGTCTGCTGGTGGCCAAGAGGGAAATTGCTCAGCATTGGTGATCAGATGCCCCTCCCCCCAGGAAAGAACGGTCACGGGCATGGACTACCATGCAAAGTCAGAAGAATGTGTGTGTACATATGTAAAATATTGGACATGTGGTGGAAGCTTCAACATAGTATTTGTGTTTGCATATTGTTTATAATTTGCGCATCAAATTAATGCTAAAACTGATCAGGCATGGCTTGGAAATATGTGTTGTACGCTGCACGCCTTTTCTGATATAAATTCAATAAATGCAATTGCTTTAAAAAACAAGATTTTCAAAGACTGAGTGGGCTTTATGCTCCCCCCTTTATGAATTGGCTTTCATGTGTATTTAATGGTTAGCTCTTGCTTGAATAGGCTATCCATCAATGTCTTGCCATTTTAGGGATAGCCTCATTATCCAATTTGTGTTCTTATTTAGCTTTGGTGGTGGGGTATAAAATAGTTATTTTGCAATTCTACATATGCTTAGCCGCTAATTGTGAGGCAGTGTGTGATCTTTAATGGATATCTTTCGCAAACACAATGCAATTTTAAAGCTGATTTCTGGCTTTTTTGTTTAAGGAACGGAGGATGATCAGATTCCGTAGTCATGCAAAGACAGCTTTGTTTACATACCGCCTAGCGCTATCCATGGTTTGAAACTACTATCATGATAACACAATGTTTGATTCACAGGATTATTGTTCATACAGTGCACAGATAGGCCTTATTAAAAAAAGATATGAATACTATTAACATTAATTACATGCATAAATTGTAACCAGGTCTGATATAAATTACATGAAAATAAAAATGTTTGTGAGGGTGGGTGATTTTAGTTTTAAAGTGTTGTTCAAAAAAGTGATATTTTAAAACACAACTAATATATAAATAGTATTTACATTTTAAAACACAGTTGATTTTAGAAAGGACTGTGTTGTATCTTTTTCTTTAAGTTGGGCAAGGCTAAAATCAATTCTTAATTTTCAATTTTTTATCATACCGTGAATTAATTGTATTTTTTAAAATTTTTATGTTTAGTAATTGTGCCTATAATTTCATTTAGGGGGATCACTGAATTACTTCTATCAGTAGGCCAAGGTTAAATGTATTTCTTTAAAATTATTTTCCATTTTTTATTATACATTAAATTTATTGTATTTTTTAAAATTATAAACTTTATTAATTGTCCCTATCTTTTCATATAGGGAGATCTCTGACTTAATGGAGGAGGTCTCCCCAAATAGGTGGAAAGTTATTAAGAGTAAATTACCCTCATGCATTCAGTTGTAGAAGTCACTACCTCCTTATTTCAGAGCGTAGAGACATGGCTACATCTTGGTCCACTTAGAATTATGGAGAAAAGTGAAGATTTATACCTCGGTGTATGTGTAAATCTAAATGTGGGTAGATACAAAATGGAAAACTCACCTTTGTGAATTAGGACCAAGGCCTGCATGCAGGGCCGGCTTTAGGGCAGTGCAACTGGTGCGGCCTCACTGGGTGCTGACCTCGAGAGGGGGCGCTGACCTCGGGGGCGCTGTGTTTAGCAACAACTTACGATTTAAAACCACCTGCGGCAGAGTTCCTTCTGCATCCAGCTTTCTGACAACATTAAAAATGTGTGATTAATGTTTCTGCTAGAGTGAGATCAGCATATTGTCTAGGGGAAGTTTTGACTCGCTCTAAAGTAGCACAGAGGGTTAATATACTTGCTGCAAAAAATGCGTACTGTGCAGATCCCTGATCCTTATTATATGTGGATACCTGAGTGGATTACTGCTTTAGTCACAGAGACCCTTTTGTCACCGCAGTTTATGAGATATAACTCTAATACAGGACAGTGACTGTTACGAACTGTCTGCAAAGAGCTGCATGCAAACTGAATAAAATAGGTTGGAACTTTGTTTCTTTTTCCAAATCTTTCATTATCTATTATCTATTCCAAATGTTGGTGAAAAGAGTTTGTTTGGGTCAAACATTCTTATTAGTAAAGTCAGCCGTAACCAGTGCTGTAAACCAAACTAATGTATGTGAGAGAGTGTCTATGGAGAGATGAGGTGCCCTTTTGCCTGGTGGTCGTGAAGGAATCCGAGGAGATGGTCACAAGGGTGACAATGTTTGATTTCCTCCCAAATGTCGCCCAATTTGGGTCACAGGATAGGTTTGAAATCCTTCAGAGTATCATTTCCCTCTGTCTACCAACAGCATAATAGAGTAACTGGCTGAACTATTTTATCTTACTGGTGTTCTTGGGGAAGAAGTATTATAACACGTGGTTCTCTCTTTTACTTTTGTTGTTTAAAAACATAATTTTTAAAAACAGTAATGTAGCCAACTTGGGGACTTGTTCCCAGTTGTATATATTATCCCCAGAGGTGAAACTGAGACAACAGGGAGATTGATAAAGAAGCTTTAAAAAAAGTTTCACAAAACTATTCAGAAAGCTCAGGCAGAAGCTTTTTCTATGCAATTCACTAATTCAGTCAATGCCCCAGAGGAGATTTTTAAAATCGTTAATTATCCTCTATTTTCTGCTGCCACCAAACAAAAAGCCACTGCATTGCATTCACTGTGCAATAGACTATCAGACTACTTTATTGAAAAGGAGGAGAATATTTACACAAAATGTCTAAACTCTATTGTTCGTACTACTCAAATTATTGTCTCACTGTGACTTAAATGCTGCCAAGGCCTATGGCTAAATGTGTTTGAAAGAATTTCCTTGAAGCAAAATCTCTGGCTCTCCACTGACTCTTTCCCTCCATGGGTTTTAAAATTAGAGTCATCAACTTTGAACGCTACTTTAAATGCTCTCTTTAGCCAGCCCCTTAAGACAGGGTCTACACCCAGCTGAAAGAGTTCCCAGGTATTGCATCTCTTAAAGAGCCTAGTGCTGATCCGGAGATCATCAGCAACTTTAGACCAATCTCTCTTTTACCAGCACTCTCCAAAATGTCAGAGAAAATGGTCAATAAACAGCTCTCTTGGTTTATTGAAGGAAATCAGCTACTTCATAAGTCTCAATCAATTTTCCAGCCGGTCACCGAATTTATAAAGAAAATAACTCGGACCAGGGGCAGGGATAATCCTTTTGCACGTTTTGGCGGCTTTCAACACTGTGCCTCACCCAATCATGCTGGAAAGTACTGAGAAGATTGGTGTCGGCAACCTTCTCAGACAATGGCTATAATCTTTTTTATATGACAGATCACAAGCTGTTCACCTCCATTCATGCTGATCTAGCTACAAAGATCTAATACACAGTGTCCTGCAAAGATTGCCCTCAGTCCCATTCTATTTAATATATACATGGCTCTTCTAGTAAAGGCGGTGGAACCTTGGTGCTTTAATACAGTGTTGCATGCAGATTAGACACAATAGTTGCTCTTGTTCCACCAGGTTGATGAAATAGGTGTAGGGAGTCTCCAAGATTGTTTGAGAGTAATAGCAAATTGGATGCTTATAATTAGGCTGTCCGGTTTTAGGTTTAAACCTATAATAACTGATAAAATCCCACCAAAAGAGAAATAGCCCTCACCAGTGTAAACATATGTACACTGAGCAAACACATGCAGAACCAAAAACTAAATACCATTAGAAGAAAGGAAAAGGAGAGTGAAAGAGACATTTATTTTCTTCCTGAAGGGGCCAATGCAATGTAACTTTGTTATACAAGCTAGCAGCAAGAAATACTGGGTTAACATTATTCCATTTGTTGTTTAGGGATACCACTAAAATATTGTTTCTTCTTCCTTCTGCTTTTTTAAGTTTTGTGGTCTTTGGTCTAAAGATGCAGGGGTTAGAAGCATGTTTTAGATCTTGTTTATTTATTTTATAAACTGTAGATGGTCAGGAGATATCAAAATCATATTTGATATTTTGGCTCTGTTTGATTCTTTCACTGATGGGTAAAATGGCTGGTTTCATAAGAATGTTTTCCAATATGTACCATCACATTTACCCACAGAAAATGGGTAAAAACCCTTGATGCATAAGCCCCAAGTTTCTAGTGAGTCAGTATTGATAGTAGGTGAATTGCCAACACCCCAGGCTTTAAACATTCAATGCAAAGTATAGTGACAAGTATATGTGAAAAGAGTGCTATCACCAAGTATCTGAGATAGTGGTGAAAACATGACACCAGACTTTTAGAAAACATGGAATGCAGTGCCACTTGGTTCTTTCCAAGTTCAACGAAAATTTGAGTGATATTGTTTGTATTTGCAGTAATTCAGCTACGCATATGAAAAAGCTGTGTGATGATCTGTCAAAATTTATACCTGAGCTGAAGTGCTTCCCTGTAAGGGATCCTTGCCACTAGATAGTATGCTGAAAGTATCTTGACATTTTTCAGAGTTAATGAAGAATGCTATCGATGTTTTATTCCATTCTGGTGCACTGTTTTGTTATGCGTGGGAGCTAAAACGCTAATTTTTCTCATTTTGTGTGGTATCAACGAAAGAGTCATCCCAACTGTGTCACTTAGCTGATGGTTCTCACTCCAATGGGATGTGAATGCTATATTATCCATGTGGCAACTGTTTACAGAATTTTTGCTGAGTGATGATGCCAAAGGCAAAAATTGGGAGGAACTTTGGTCGAATATTGATAGTGATGTGAAAAAAAGTCTGCTCTACTGCATTCTTATCTGTTTACAGGACAACATAACTGCTGTAGTGGACATAATAAAAAAACTAGAGTCTGAAAACACCCCTGTCAACCAAGTGTTCTGCATAATTGGTGTAGATGTGAAACATCTCCTTGAGAGTAGGCTGGGTGACACCTTTAGTGACTTTGGCACTGGAATATTTTCTATGTTAGAGTGCTTGCCACTTGGTAAGCAAAGCAATATTGAAGAGCAATTCAGGAACTTTTATTTTACAATCTATGAGAAATGGCTTGCAATGATGCATAGAAATGTCCCTTCACCAACCATGGCATTTGAAGTCAATGAAACCTCACTGGTACTCTGTACAAGTTCTAGATCCCTTCCGTAAAGGGGAATTTTCTCCGTAGTTTCAACAGTGCTGCTTCATTTTTGACAGCTTCAATACCACTGAGGGCATAAGTGCCCAATTCGAAAGAAATGTTGCATCCTACAAGTCACAGAAACTATTTTCTGACAATTTGCCTCAGAGTTTGTGCCCAAAAGTCTTAGGAGAACAACCAGTCACATCTAACATGGGGAGGAACATGAGTATATAGTTTTTCCAGGAGCAATCCTTCAAACCCAGAATACGGGCCATGATGGCCCATATTTTGCCCTTCTAAAATATTTAAACAAGACCTTTTTTACCAGTCCATACCCGCAAAACATTAGAGCACACTCTAGTGACCTCTAGATTTGATCATGCCAGCTCCCTCTATCCAGCGGTCCCAGCTGGCCTAGTTTACAAGCTACAAGTAGTGCAAACTGTGGCTGCGAGGCTGGTTCTCAATTTGCCCAGATGGCAAGTCACATCTCCGTATCTAAAGCAACTTCCTTAGCTGCCTGTGAACAAGAGGATTAATATCAAGGATCTACCCATCAATTTCAGAGCGCACCATAAAAAGGGCAAGTAGGTTCAAAGCACATGCGCCATGTACATCTTTATAGTAAGCCAATCAGGGTCTTTTATCTGGCCCTAAATGTTGCAGGGCCAGAAGAAGCAGTCACTTTTTCTCCTTTTTGTCTGAAAAAGTTTGGAAAGAGCTTCTTTGAGAAAGTTCAGCTCTGAAGATCATTTTACAAGAGGGCTTAAAAGCTTCCCTGTCAGAGAGTAGCTAGATATGGTTGAGTCGCTTGTAGCACTGGGACGCTTCTTCAAAAGCAGCTGTTTGTGCTCCACAAATGGCAATTATTCATTCTTTTAAGGGAGAAAAGGAAGTAGGGCAGATGAGGGCAACGATGCTACTTCAGCTCCCTTCTGTAATGTATGCCAGAAGATTCATGGGCTGCATCAGAAACTTTGGGAGAGTTCATGCCACCCCTTTCCACTCTACCACATCTGATACCCAAACACCAGTGTCAATATGAAAACCCTTATCAAGGAGTGCAAGCAAAGTATGACAACATGAAAATCATAGCAGTGAGAAATGAAACATAGCACACACACACGCTCGCACGCACGCACGCGCACACACACACACACACACTAATCCGTTGCGAGAGCTAAGAGTTACCATATGTCAAAGCAATTTTTCATTCCCTTTAGTGGGAGACATTTTTGTGGTTTTTATAATATCAAATGCACCTAATGAAAACGTTTCGACATTATACTGAGAAAGCACGTCGTACACGTGTGACGCTTCATGGCTGGGTGGTTTTAAGTGGCATGTAAGGCCCTTTATTTCTCTTTGCACTCCTATTTACAGGACGTTGAGAGAACGGAAGATGTTGGATTGATAAAACAAGACTATTTTTCAAGCTCTGTACTTTTAATATCTACCGCTCTGAACTCTCAGTTCTGTCCTTTCAAGCATGAAATAAATGTGCACCATAAAATGTGATATAGAAATTCGTTTTTGCTAAGCACCTTATGTTCTTGGCTTAAGATTAGATTGCTAGAACAAATGCCCTGGAAACATTGAATTTTAGAGAAGTTCATGACACTTTTGTACCAGGCCTCCTCAGTAATAACATTTACAAATCTGTTTCTGGGAATAATAATGAAAAGCTACAAGCAGGAAATTTCATTTTTTACAGGCTTTGCTCTTTATTCTTCATTATTCCTGTGCCTTATCGCTTAGTATTTTGTAGCCTCCGATAAGACAGAGTTTTAGAACGGAAACCTAAATGTATCTCCTAAATGTATACCAGTTACATTTTCCCGTTTATGTGACCTGAAGGAACCCTTCTCACACCCTGCAGTCACCTGCCCTTGGGCCTCCTGTAGAGCTTGATGGACAGGGTAATGTGTCATAATGACAACACAGAACTTGTACATCAAACTCTTGCTCCCTCTGCTCAATTTTGAGTTGGACTGACCTCCAAGTTTATGTTGATGGAGTCAAAATTGCTCGGTTGGCGTAAACCGTACCCCAACGTCCCAAGGGAGTACGGGCCAGCAAAGGTGCCATCCGACCATCAGCACTATTTAGAATGGGTGGTCAGATTGCTTTTCCCACTTTCCGTCACAGCCAAGAATATCCTGGCAGTGAGGGACAGTAAAAATGAAAAATGACCCCGCCACCTGCCCCCCTCCCCACCAATCCATGAGAGAAACTCCTGTGATGTTCAGCTCATTCGTTTTAACTTTTCGAAAAACAATCTCCCACTTTGAGGGCAGGAAAAGAGGGCGAGGTAAGTGCACACCCATGAAGTGCTTAAAAAAAATAACAAAATGTCTGCACAAAGTATCCAGTTAAAGATAACAGCTCATCCAATGACACATTATTGCCCAGTATAGGAAAAACACAATAGTGAAGAGAGCCATCAAAACGGGGAAATGAGACAGACAAGAAAGCAATGGAATCATGACCAATACAGGAACGTTTTATGGATTTGGGGGTCTTGGGCCAAATGTATTTTGGGGGCCCAGTTCAGAGCAGCCTTGAATTTATGATCCTGTTGTTTCAGCTCTGTCATGCTCTCTTGGGCAGGTCACTGAGGGTGCACAGGCACACTGGCCAAAATTCTAAATGTGTTGACATCTAATATTCAGGGACAGTGACGTGTTTTCAATATTGTAACACAGCTCCAGCTCACTAATATTACTGCAAATAATCCGTGGCATATGAATATGTGAGGTGCTGTTTTGGTCTAAAATAATCTATTTTTATGGATTTCACAAGCAACATAAACGCAACATTTCTGTGCATCACACATCACCCACATTAAAAATAAATGAAAGGAAAACGTTATTTGAAACAATCTGTTTAAAAAATATTGAAGGTCATGAGGGCAAGACTCTGTGAAGAACAGTGCTGGCTCTATCAATGGGGCCCCCTGAAAGGGTGGGTCCCTGGGCCAAGGCCCACTATGCACGTGCCTTAAAACGTCTCTGGACCAATACATACTGTATTGAACACAATAGGTTTTGCCTACTCATAGTTAAAGATAACGAGACATAAATATTGGAAAAGGTTACATTCACCAAAGGAATTGCAAAATCCCATCTTTGCCACCTTTGAATATTTGCTATAGTTTTTGTGCTGTAGTTTTCGTGAGAAATATGCAAAGGTCACCAGAAATAATAATTTCCAACTTTGCCTAATTCTAATTTTTACAGACACTATGTTTGTAAATTTGCTTATGGGTATATAGATTTTCTTAGATTAAAACACTAAGGCTTAAACTGTTGTTTTCTAGTTTTGATTTAATTTATATGCGCAACACACTTTTATTGAGTCTGTTTATGTTTAAAGTGATTGAAGAGGTTTTATCTCCAAATAAGGTCCACTCTGGTGTCACTACAGGGTGAACATAGCCTTGATAAGATATCCAGCAGTAGTGGTAGAGTAGGCTTGGCTCTCTTCATTCTTCTTGTTTGCTCAGCAGCACATGACAAAACAGACCAAAGCAACCTTATGCAATCCAATGGACGTCCAGCAAAGTGCATATTTGATTTCCTTTCTTCAGTTTGTAAACAATGATATCCTTCATTCTCGGAACTTTTGCACACCTTGGAGTCAAGTTCACATTCACAGATATTGAATAATGGATGGTAAACTTCTATTTCATGCATAGTACAGAGAATATAAAATGCATATTGATCTGCGTATGCTGTAATCACTATTTGTGTAGATGTTAATTTTCCTCTGCGAAAAACTCAGGTCTTACCCGGTACTCATCAATACTCATAAAACTTGTATGTGACTGTTTTATGAATGTTTGATTTTTCTTTTATTTTATGTACCAATCTGCTAGGTGCAGGGGTGGCGAGATAAAATAGAATACATCTGAGGGCTGCATCAACCAAAGTTTCTGCACTGCTTTGCATCAGGAGGGAAAGCAGTTGAGAGCCATATTTCTCATACAATGTCCTGCTGCTTTTCTCTTCCACTATGTGCTGCTGCCCAAACAAGCTGCCTATTACCATGCAAACAACTTTGCACCATGGTGTAAAGGTGTGTAGGCGATGTCTTGCATAGGATTTGGATTGATAGCATACCCTTGCCTATATAAATTATAATACATTCTAAATAGTGGCTGCTTGCTGTACAGTGCAGCACGCATGCAAGGTGTGAAATGTTTTGAGAAATAAAAACATTTCTTCAAGTTCTCAGCGGCTTCAAGGGGGCATCAATATATCCAGCTTTGCATCTAAAACTGAGATAGTGAGATCAGGCTTTGCATCAAAAAGTGTGGGTGTCTGCAGTGATCTGCCCATTTCACACCCATTTAACTCCCCCTTGACACAAAGTGGCACAAAGCAGAGCAATGCACTATTTGCACCAAGAAAAAGTCACCTTTCCAGGGCAAAATACTGTATGCCCTGGAAAGTAAACACCTTTGCAAAGGGCAGATTTGTTATTTGTTAACACAATACAGCAGTGCAACCAAAGTTAGTGTAGTGTGTTGCATTGCACAAGGGGTAGAAAGCAGAACAGAGCCATAGTTATGAATAAACAAGCATTTGCAATGCAATCGGTCTCGCCTTTGGGACCTTATATGTATTTAGCTATGCAGCACATTAGCCTGGGTGCTGAAACATCTACTGTCCTTTAACATGGAGGGAAAGTAAGAACCAAACTGCTTGACACGCCAGGTATGGGAACAGATGGAGACTTTGGTGGTCACTGAAAATACAAGATTTGAAAAAAATATTATTGTCTACGGATGCTCGTGGAAGACAATTTCTATCTAGAGAATGTTAAAGTGATTTTGGTATTTTACTGACCTCTGCTGGTCGGTTTCTATAAAGACAGTTAAATAGAGGCAGTTGAACAGAAAAAAAAGTGGAAGAAGACAAGTCCAGAGCCCACAAAGTACATACACATATAAGTATATAATAAGTATACGCTAAAGTATATACAAGAGGTCTTGAATGCTCGCCCTAAAAAGGTCTGCTGCTACTCACTACCTCCTCAGTGGCACATGAGCAGCCTGCCTAGCGTGATGCAGAACCTTTGCACCATGGTGCAGAAGGGTGTGCTTGCTGTCTAGCATATGGTTTGTATTGGAAGCATATGCTTTGAGTACATACTCCAGTCCTAGACACATTTTTAAACATCCACTCATTTTATGCATGCTGTATAGCGCAGCACAAATATGTGTTGAATTTTTGGAGCAATGAAAATATATCTCCTTGCTAGTGGCTGCTTCAAGGAGGCATCCGTTTTGGACGCAAAGCCCCGCCTCCCTATCTTTGTAGATAGCGCATAATGCACCTTGACATAAAGTGCTGATAAGACCAACAAAGCTATATGTGCACTGAGAAAAGCACGCCTTTCCAGCCCAAAATACCTTTTGCACTCGGAATGAAATACCTTTGCCAGAATTTGCATTGCTTTGCTTCTTTTTGTGTGACTTTGCCCTGGCACAAACCCTTAGTAAATCTGGCCCCAAAGCTTTATGCAGCTTTGCATCACTTTGCTTGACTTTGCATTGAGTGATATTTCACTAATCCTTTCCTAAAATGTCTCTAGCCCCAAAATTATTCCAAATGCAAAACCATGATGTACAATCACAACTATCACAACTAAAACTTTTACTTCAGTTATTCTATCACCTGTGCTCCTGCATTCACATTCAGTATCAAGGAGACATCATTCTACATACTTGCATTTTTTCTTGGTTAATTAGGGTCTGATGGAACCACAAGTATTTATATATTCAGTGTTACAATGATGCAAAAAGACCAGCAGTAGGAGTTTTTTTATTTTTTTATTAAGTTGTGTTTCATTGATTCAATTGTTTATCACAAAAGAACAAGGGGAAGTCAGAAAATGTGTTGGATTGTTCTGAGTACATCAATTATAATCAGGGCTTTCAATGATAAACTAAACGCAGAGACTCCAAGCCTGCTCCCTCCGGAGAAGTGTGGGCGTAGCCCTTAAATTCATGGGCAGCCCACTGAGAACCAGAGGTGTACGCTTCGAATGGTCCTCTGAGGTCACTCCGCCACCTCCTTCCACGCAGAGCTCAAGCATTGTATTGTGGGAAGGAGAGGCAGACTTCTTGCAGGCTGCACTGGTGTTAACATTTCATGTTTGCTTTGTGAAAACAAACACAACATTGGCGTGTACTCAGGTTCTTAATGGAAATACTCATTAGAATCATGGGAAGCGCTCAAAGGGAGAAATATTCATTAACAGTGCCCGGGAAATATTTGTAAAGAAATACTTAGCAGCAACCAAGATACGTGTTGACACAGGTAAAAAGGCATATTTCAGTCAATTGAGGGGTTGATTCTGAAAGTAACTTGTTTAATGCATTGCCTCATTGTTTACAGCAGAGAAGATATATTTGGGAGCTGTACATTTGAACTTCATGCAGTTCGTTGCCTTTGTTTATCTTCTAAGTTGTCATTTGCATTGCACCAAACATAAATAATGATAATAATAATAATAATAATAATAATAATACAATATTTATTAGGAACATGTATATTATCCCTCTTAAATGTTTGACAATACCTGGGAACAGTTAAGGATACATAAATTATATTCTGCGGAAGTAGGATCTTCTAACCTATGCACATTAAGTAGATTATGTACTCCTAGCACTGAATGGATTCCAACAAGATATATCAAATGCCTCTTCCATGCTATAATGATTTAAGGTCCTTCGGTAAAGGAACATTCCTTATCTCCCAAGACACACTCAGTATTCTGGTCCCCGTAAGCCAAAACAATAACCACGAAATCCCTACCTGCATGAACAGCAGCAAACAATGTGCATGAGTCTCTGTCCAGGCCCTGTTTCTCTCCTCAGTATGGTCATCACCTTCAACCAATGTCCAACACTGAGTCTTGAATTATCAGTGACACTTCTCACTAGCTGGACACCCCAGAACTGAACATCACCTTCAGCACTGTGAGGTCAAGAGAACGTTTTTGACCAGCTTAAAACAGCTTCAGGTCAAAGTTCGTGGGGCCAGATACAAGGAGATGATGGACGGTGCTCTGAAACTTTTCAGACACTCACCCCCAGTCATGGTGATGGATTCAACCTACTGGATTCAAGCTAGCCTGGCTGATGAGGGGTGTTACCCCGAAACCGGTCTCAGGATGCTTGTTTCCGGTCCAGGGAAGACTTGGCTTGGCAGCTCAGGCTGAACTGTTCCCATGAGGAACACGGTCAAGACTGATTTGCATATGGCTGGGTCTGAACCGGGGTGGCGAAGTGAGCTAAAGAACGATGATGGATTCAACCCACATCTGGGACTTGGGGTAAGTGTCAGAAAAGTTTCAGCTCTCCATCCATCATCTCCTTGTGTTTGCTTTGTTTGCCCCAAGTTGGCAGGGTATGCCCAGACATTGTTTGTCATGGGATTCAAGCTAGCCAGGCTGTTGAGGGGTGTTGCCCTGAAACTGGTCCAAGGATGCTTGTTTCTGGTCCAGGGAAGACATGGCTTGGCAGTTCGGGATGGACTGTTCCCATGAGGAATAGGTTGTGTTTGCTTTGTAGACTCTACGGTTTGTCCAGGTGAATGAATAGCTATATTTGTTAATGCCAATACAAAATTCAAAGGATTCATTCTATTGATTGTGCCAAGTCTACGGATTAGCAATACACTTAAGGGCATATTCAATAACATTTCATGCAGAACAGGGCAGCAAGCAAAATTGCGGTGCTATTTTGCATGAAAGGGAGACATCAGAAATGTGCCATATCTACTAAGGTATGGTGCATTTCTGCTGTCTTCTAGCGCTAGAGCACTGTATGCTACCTACCACCCATGCAGGCACCCTTATATCATGGTGAAACAGTGTTTGCGTTACAGGCAATATTGATTTTTAGCAGGTACGGGATACCTTCCTGCACAAAAGCAATCTTTACTAGCAATTTCCTTTTTCTAACATGGAGCGTAGGTAATTCTTCCAATATTCAGTAAGAGCGAATTCCAAATTCTTGGTGCGGCTCCTGCGAATGCTCTATCGTATGTTCTCTTCTTACGGAAGAATGCTGGTTTCAGTAAAACATCTTCAGATCCCCTAGAGGATCTACTGCCTCCAGACAGCTTAATTTTCTGGCCAGGTAACATGGTGTTTTGTGGTGTAGTGCCCTGTGTGTAATACATGCAATCTTTAGCTGTATTCTTGCCTCGTATGGTAGCCAATTGAATGCTTTATAATGCGGAGTGATGTGGTCACATTTTTTTGAGCCCTTTATAAGTCTAGCTGTCGCTCTGAGACAAGCTTTCAGGGAAGCTGTTGAAATCTTAGGAATACCTGATAGAGTTGCACATCCATACTCAATTCTTGATATGACCAGCACCTGGACTGCCATTTTAAGTTCACCTGAATCGATGAACGGCTTCAAACTTCTGAGGTAGCTCAGATGGAAACGGGTGTTTTTTGCCGTTGTGTTGATGTCAGTTTGCATGTTTAATACTTTATCCAGAGTGATTCCAAGAGACTTACTTAGTTGAATACACTAGAATCGGGGTACCGTTTAGCACAGTGATCATCTTGGTCTATTCCTTAATCCTGGAGGACATTTTAGGAGGGGAGATCAGAAGGAATTCTGTTTTCTGCGAGTTAAGCTTAAGATGATTGCTAGCTATCCAGTGCTTGGTTCATTATGTTGATCTCTTCCAGTGATGAAATCTTCATATACAGCTGAGTGTCGTCTGCATACATGTGGATGGAAATGTTGGCCTGCTGTAATACTTCTGTTAATGGTTCGATGTACAGATTGAATAGGGTAGGGGAAAGAGTTGATTCTTGTGGAACTCCAATTTGAGACAGGTTTTGTTGCAGTCAAGAGCAAGAAGAGCGTCATCTACTATGTGCAGAATTGCTGTTTCTGCACTGTGATCTGATCTGAACCCCGATTGGCAGTCGTTTAGTGGCTTAAATTCAGTAATGTGTTGACTCAGTTGTTGTTGAGCACATTTTTCTAGTACTTTTGCTAGTAAGGGAATGGTTGTTACCGGCCGAAAGTTGTTTGGGTCTGAGGGGTTCTCCGTAGGTTTTTTTAAGAGCAGGATGACCTGGCCAGTTTTCATATAGTCAGGAAAAGATCCTTGGGCTACCGACTTATTAATTATTTTAGTCGAACAGGGCATGACCATGTGGTTGAATGTGGACCAACATTTTGCGGGAAGAGTGTCATTGTAATGCATGTTCAGTTACAAAGTTAGTAAGATTTTGGCAATCTCATACTGGTCATATAGTTTGAAGGTTGACCAATGAGCATTATTTTTGGGCATTGCTTTTGCTGGTTGGGCTGGATTCTCCACTAGATTCAAGGCTTTGTCAGCGGTACTCTTGAGTTCTCTCTCCAGTGAGCTGACTAGATCGGTAAAGAATGATGAAAAATCTTCACAGTTCAATTCTGATTAAGAAGTTAATAGGGAGGATTTGGCCAATTTGTTTGATTGATCTTTTAGCAGTTCGAAGAGTTTTTTTGGTTTGTTCTTTGCGTTATCAAGCTCATGTCTAAACAAATACTTTTATTGTAGGATTTCCTGGTCTTTCTTAATTGTTTTAGGTGGGGTCATGATGGGAGTAGTCTCCATTTCCGTTCTTCATTAAGTGAACCGTTGAATCATGGGTTTTTATCTTTGACCTGTATTCTTTTAAGTTTTAGAGGGGCTATATTATCAATTATTGTAGACATCGTATGATTGTAATTATCTGTAAGCTCGCTGACGTCCGTCAGTTCAGAAGGAGGTTGAAGTTTACTCTCGCCACGTGCTGTTAGACTCTCCAAGTTCAGGCCTTTAGTGTCTCTCACCCAATGCTTGGGTTTGACTGATTGTGAGACTGTTTTCTTTTTTGTGGATGGTATTTGGAAAGTGGTAATGTGCTGATCAGACCAGTCACAAGGAACAATTGTAATTGAATGAACCGTGTTTTCTTTAGAGATGATCCAATCTAATGTAGCACCTTTAGAATGGGTTGGCACAGCACAACCACTAGTGAGTGGTCGGCTAGGAATTCTTAAAAATATTGACCTGATTACCCTTGAGGTCATTCCAATGAAGATTGAAGACCCCTAGGAAAATATCATTGGAGTGAGGTTCTGAATTTGCTGTAATCATTTCTATTACAATTAAGTTTTTGCCTGGGGTGTGGTAGAATGCGTGTAATTTATAAAGTTGATTATCTGTAAATTGTGATGAGAGCCCAAGGTATTCACATGAATCAATAGGGTCTGAGATAACTTTAGAGATGGCGATGTCAGATCTGTGGATACAGGCCACACCTCCACCAGTTTTGTGAATCCTGTCTAGTCTATCAATATTGTAGTTTGGTGGCACAAGTAGGTCTAGGCATGGGGAGGATGGTTCAGATAGTCATGATTCTGTTGGAATAGACACGTCAATCTCCTGGTTCAGGATTAGGTCAGCAATGTCAGCGGCATGTTTCATTGGTGAGTGGCAATTGATGAGTAGGCACAAGATCTTTTTTGGAGGGTTATCTAGGTTAGAATCCTGCCCCACGGGGAATAGCGTTATTTCTTTCAGGTTGTTAGGGATTAGTTTTCTGTGATTAGTTTGTGTTATTCTGTTTACGTTAATTGGGACAACTTGATATTTCTGTTCATTTATCTTAGGGGGGAGACTGGATGTTGACTCGTAAGATAGTAGTAAGGTTTGAGTTTCAATGTCCGTCAGATATCTAAAGAAAATCTGTGGACGGTAAATCCTATTAGACAGAGGCAGTGGGGTAGCGTTAAGCTTATTGTGGAGAGTGTGTACAGATTCTTGGAGATGGATAATTTTGGAGAGATAGCTTTCTGAGAGAATCAAAATACTCTTCATGTTCCTAATAGCGTTTTGCACGTCCGTAGCTATTCTATCTGTCTGGGCATTGAGAATTTCTAACTCCCTTCTTGAGGGAGGAGAGAGATGAAGCTTTTAAAGCGGGACTTTTGGCCTGGGGAACAGTATGCTGGATGGTTCAAATTCAGAATGCTTGTGGATACATTTAGTTCTTTCTGTAGTTTTTTCTTTAATCTGAGGGGCGAGCCCTGTATTATTATCAGTATTCTGATTTATCCTCCTGGGTTACTGATTGATGGGTGCTGCATCCAAGAGATCAGCTAATTGTGGAGGTATTTGCCCCAGACGTGTGAAGATTGGACGACTTGCTGGAATTTAACTGGTTTGCTTCTAGGGACACATTGATAACTGCTTTGTGTATGTCCAATATTGGATTGGTGGCTATAAGGCGTGTCTTTGTACTTTGTCTTGTACTGGGGGTTCTAGGGTGCTGACTCTCTTGAACAGTCCTGTTATCACTCTTAGCTGTTACACTCAGTTGAGTATGGTTGATGGTGTCTGTGGTACCGCCTTGCTGGTGAGCTGAGTGGGGGATGTTATGAACACGATCTTTTAACGTGGCAAAGTAGTCATCAAAAAGCTTGAGATCCTTGTTGGCTGCTTGGATGAGTACCGTGCCATTTTTGTAGTGAGTTATATGCAACTTAGTTCTGTAAGGGATGTTTCTTGACTCCTTGATGTTTAGCAGTTTAGACATCGTAGTGTGCCATTTATCCGTGATCTAGTGAAAAAAATTAGATCGTTAATAATTACTCTGTTTTTTTAGTTGAAGAATGGATCTGAGATAAGTGTTTCAGGGTTTTTTCTGAGCAGGTTGTATTTAAAGGTTTTGGTTGCATTTTTAGAAAGATTGGAAGGGTATGCTATAGCGCTGGAATTATTACCTGCATAAATCAGTTTCGCCCCTCTCATTTTGTAGGTAGTGTGTACAATTCCTGCTTTGGAGTTTCCACCACTACTTTGTAAGAGTTTAGGTTCTAAGGCGGGTGATATGAGCGTAATCTTTACTATGAGTGTCCTGCAATGAATGATAATACCTATGACGTTGATCAAAAGCAGTAAAGATGAAAACGGCTGCCTTTAAGTTAAACTATTATCATGGAAGACTATTTCATTTAATCATGCTTTCCTAATTTAATTGGTGTTTCTACTCTTTGTGTTATAAATATTCATTTATTTATTTGATCAAATGTATCTTTTTACTGCTGAAGATCGTCTTTCATAATTATTAATGTGTTTCTAAATTTGTTTATTCTGGAAATGCTGATCTTACATATTTATATATTTATTTACTCTGGTTCCCTTAATAATCTTCATAAAGTGAGAGACCTAATACCACTCCTCTTTAATTACTGGTTCACTTGATAATTGTCCCTTTTTAGTTTCGCTGTTACAGGTCCTCTTTCTCCAACTGTTGTGAGGGGGGAGCTAACTCCGACCTCAATTGATGAATGTCTGTTTTTACATGGTGGTGGTGCAAGTCCTATTTTGGTATCTAAAGAGTTCAAAACCCTTCTCCCTAGTCCTTTTACCGTGACTGTTGTGGGAGGTGTTAGCTCAGAACTCAGCCATTTTTCTGCTTCGAATAGATAGATGCAGAACAAACAGCAACAAAATGCTAGGGTATAGTGATCAGGACTAACCTAGGGTAGATCATATCGTTCTAATGCCCCAGTCACCAATAATCGCATGGTTGCCGTTAACCACCACAGGCCATCTCAGATGCCCAAATGTCTCCCAAACGAACCTCTTCGACCAACTCCATTCTGCAATGTGAGTGCAGGAGGTGCCCTTTTTCAGCGACTCCAGCTCTCTCTTAATGCCCTGCAGTCGCCCTCCTCGCTAGACGCTACTTCTTGCGCGAGCGAGAGGCAAGAGTTCTGTTGACATTTAAATAATCTTCAGCACCTACTACTGTGTAATAATTCTGGCTTCCACCAAATGCATCATAACCCATTCTTCATATCCCATGACAGTCTGTACAGTTCTTGTATTCAAGTTCAGTTTCTTCAATTCACAGACTTATGTGTAAAGTTCTTGCTTGTGTACGAGAGAAGGTAACCATTACATCACCCTTTTAAACTGAAGATTCTTACTGGTCTTCTCTTCTATTCTCAGTTTGATATAGAGGCTAGTGGGTATGGCCAGTTATAGTACATCATTCCTTAATCTCATTAACATAAAGTTAATTTCACATTGGAACAACCAGCTACAAATATAGACAAACCAGGTTATTAGAGATTATAGACCATTCTGGATGTAGATGAGGATGAATGATTACAATTGCACACTTCTGAAAGAACCTTACTTCAGTTTATAAAAATAAAAAAGATATCAAGGCAGATTGCTGTTCTCATTCGGTTGTTGAAATGAGGAAATCCTATTAGAAAGTACAATAAAGAAATGAAAACAGTCTAAGAAATGGGTACATGTATAGGCACACATAATAATGTATTCTTTACTTGCTTTCACTTTATTATTATTATTAATAATAATAATAATAATAATAATAATAATAACAACGACGATGATGATGATGATAATAATAATAATGGGTGATGGATAATTGCAAGCAACATTTAAAGGCATAAGACTGCCTTCTTTCTTTGCAGGAACTATAAGTAGATTAGTGGTTAGACAATAGCATGCATTTTGTACAAGAAGAAGAAAAAAAACAATGTTAAACAGCAGGAAAAGTAATATGCATTCATTAAATCATAAGCACTATAAGGTGGAATTGATAACAATTAGTAAGCCACTAATAAAAATACCCTCCATATGATGTACGCTCTGTTTAGTTTGTCAGCGGCTAATGCAAAGCACATTTCCCCAATCTAGTGTTGATATAGTAAATACAAGAAGGCTAGGGGGATTAAATAATGAAATGCAATTCCATTGCAAGAGTTGAACATCAGGAGCCTGTTTCGTAAAATGAATAATGAATCTGGAGTTGTACTGTTACTGTTCATCACCAGTTCAGATTTACAATTTCCCTTATTGACAAAACTCAGTAGTATAACATCTACAAAACTGGTCCACTAGAGTTATGCAGCTCACTCATTATCAGAGTTCTCCTCTTGGAAGGGGGCAAGTCTTACCGCAAGATAAATTTCTTTCTAATGCCTTACTTTAGGCCCTGGCCCTCTGTGCACAGTCACCCCCTAATGTTTTGTCTTCTTCCTCCTGCTGAATTCGTTTTTGTTGGCCTTAGGGCTCTGTGCACTTTACCACTGCAAACCAGTGCTAAAGTGCTTGGGCTCTCACCTAGATTGGCTTGTACCCAATTGGCATATCTAATTTACTTGTAAGTCCCTAGTAAAGCGATACTACATGTACCCAGTGCCTGTAAATTAAATACTACTAGTGGGCCTGCAGCACTAATTGTTCCACCCACTTAAGAAGCCCTTTAAACATGTCTCAGGCCTGTCATTGCAGAGCTGTGTGTGTCGTTTTAAAATGCCTTTGCGACCTGGCAAAATAAACCTTTGGCCAAGTCCAAATCTTCCTTTTTAATACATATAAGTCACCCCTAGAGTAGGCCCTGGACAGCCCAGAACACAGGGTGCAATGTATTTAAAAAGTTGAACATGAGTTTTGCATGTCTTCATAGTGAAAAACCCTTAGATTTGTTTTTCACAACCACAAGGACTAGCTCTCCTATAGGATAGTTGTGACGGGTCGGATAACGCAGGAGACGGAAGGGTTGTTTTAACTGCTTTTATTCGTTGTGGTTTGCGTTTTCGAGTAAGTACAGGTCTATAACAGGGAAGTGGGGGTTCGGTGTTTCTCTCCCTGGTCTCTCTCCTTCCTGCCGTGGTTCTTCCCTTCCGGATTCTTCCCCTTAGCGGTGTAGGCTCACAGGTCTCTCTTGTCTCCGGGCCGTCCACGCTCAAAGAAAAGAAGGAAAGACACCACACCTGAGCACTTGGTTTCCGGTTAGCGGAGCGTAGGGAAAGGGGGTGAGGGAACACTCGGTGCAACGGCGGGTTGTCCTTAAGTGTGAAGCGGTGCTCAGGGAGGGTAGTGATGGGGTGCAGTCGCTAACACACTGTGGAGCTAGTGCCCGGTTGTCCCCCCCTTACTCCGTCCCTCCTTTTTTCTCCCCCCAGCCCCGTATGCGGTCCCGTACCTTGGTGAGCCACGCTCCTCCTTGAACGTGGCTGGGCGGCTCACGGGGTCGTTGGCCTCCTGGCTCTCCACGCTGGGTTTCCCGACCTCCTCCGAACGTCCTCGGCTCCGTCGGTCTTCCTCCCTCGGTCTCGTACTGAGTCGGACGACTCCTGATCTTCTCCTCCTTTGCTTCGCTAGGTTCTCCGCTGTTTCTCGACACTCCTCTCCTGCTCTGCTCTTCTCTCTCCTTACTCTCTCCGGTGTTCAGCCACACTGGACAGTCGGCTTCACTTCCTATATCCGCCCAGTCCTGCACGTCATCGCTGTTGGGGGCGGGGCTCTCGGCACAGTCCTGCCAGTTAAAGCAACAGTCCCCATAATCATCCGTCAGGACGTGTTCCGGCGTTCCCGTAGGGAACCACTCGCTCTGCTGTGAACACAAAGGAGGGGGGAAGGCATCGTTCAGAGTCTCGGCTAGGACACCCCTTTTCCCTGTCCGCTGCACCCCGTGACAATAACATTGGATTTGAGTTATTAAATGTTATAAGTGCAATTTCCAAATGGGAATAGATGCCCAGTTCATGTTTGGTGTCTTTGGAATCGGAGTGAAATGTCCTATTCAGTGATGAAGGGGAGTTTTTTATCATCATTTTAAAAATGCCACTTTTAGAAGGTTGGCATTTTTTGCCCTTAGCCCTTTCGTGACTGTGGCCTGGCTTGGGTCACTTGACTGGTTAAAACTGACAGTTAGACTGTGTGAATTCCTCCCAGACCATCACACAATAGAGGGATATGGTGGGCCTGTGTGGGCCATCTGTTGGCAGAATGGGGGTGGAGCTGAGCACAGCCCTACTTACTCCTGAATAGCCTGTGCTTTGCCTTCACATAAAGGGTATAACAACCCGGCATTGTCACCTCAGCCAAGTTGGAGCCAGGGCAGGGGAGTCAGAAAGTTCCATGCACATCAAGGCGACTGTTTCTCCCACCCTCCAGGACCAGGGCACCAATGCATAAAAGAAGGACCTCAGACATCAACTCTTTAGTAAACATCTGGGCCTGTGGATACTTTGCCAGAAAGAAGGACTGCCGTGCTACTACAAGGACTGCCATACTGCTGGACTGCTGCTTTAAAGGAACTGCTGCCCCGCAGTGCTGACCTGTTCCCTGCTGCCCTTTTGCCTGGGGAAGAAGAACTGGGCCTGCAAATGCATCTTGAACCCAGGGCCCCAGAGTGACTCAAAGGGCTAATCTTCGTGCTTCCTGATCTGAGCCTCAGGAACATAAAAGGCTCCCCAACTGCTCCTGGCCCCGTTTTCAGTGAGTTCCTCACTGTAAGTGGTGCCTCTCACACTCTGGAGACTTGGTGTGGCTCTCAAGCTCTTGAAACAAAGCTTTAGTGCTCTTCACATCTGTGAACAAGGCTGTTCACACCAAAAATCTGTGTGAGCACCCGCCAGCCCATCTCTTCACACAATAGCATTCAAAGCCCGCGGAGGGGGGGCCTACAGGAAGTTCCAGGCTGCTCGTCCTTATGCCCGGCCTGCTCTTTTCGCCACGCCGACCACAGTCTGTGACACTCTACTTGCTCCCGGTGACCCTCTCCGACAGGGAAGGGACTCTCAGTACAAAACTTGAGAAGGTAAAACTTCAGTCGGACAAATCTGGGACTGTATCCGACCTACGCTCCATTATGGTCAGCCTGAACATTTGACTTTGCAGTGCAACCAGATTTCCCCTGTTTGCACTTTATGCTCTTATGTGCTAGTTTATAGTTCATTATTTAAAAATTCATAACCTGGTTCTACTGATTGGACATTTGTTGTTTTGGTCTTATTTCATTTAATAAATTAAGCTCTATTTTTCTGACCTAGAGTGGGATCTTTTTGTGTGGTGGTTTGACTGTTTTTCCATTTGAAGTGTTGCACAAATACTTTACACATTGCCTCTATGTTAAGCCTTACTGCTCTGTGCCAAGCTGTGTGTTGAGCATAGGTTAATTTGGAGTTTGCTTATGCCTTACCCTAACTAGGATTGTGGTTGCTGCTTGACCAGGACCCACACCCCAGTCAAGCAGTTACCCAATTTCTAACATTCACTAAATTATTTTACAAGCTGTAACAAAGTGTTTAAGAAAAACAACAATGTGATCAGTTGAATGCCTGAATCAATCATTCCATTAGAAATTACTTTGGACCACATTGCAATCCATTATTTTTATTGCCCACTGCTCAGCTTCTTAAAAGAAGCAACCTTATACAAATCGGGTTTGGTCCTGCTAAGTTGGAACCCGAGGCTGAACTGCCATGGCAGTTCTCCTATGAATACGTGAACAGGCAACTCCAGACTGATTCTGACCATTATGGTATGAAGCATCTTGATTTCTATGACACAGGGAGCATTGGACCTATGTCTGGGCATACCTGTCACACTTAGGTTATCTCCTGAGGAAAACAAAAATGTGATGGGTGGAATGCTTGAATTCATCTCAGTCGTTGTCAAGTACTCTGAGCCACAATTCTGTCTATCATTCTATACCCATATTGCTACTCCAATCAAGAATTACCATCATGCAAATTTGGCTTGGTTATGCTTCAGTAAGAACACTCCAATCCAAACTGCCAGACCATTTCCCCTGTGTGTGGGAGAACAGCAACCTTAGATTGGTTTTCAACATTTTGACCATCACCAGTAAGGTGAAGCATGATTCCTTTGGTGCAGTGAGGGTAGTTCCTGTATACAGACATACCTACCTCACTCAGAGTGCCACACTGGGTGAAACACAAACGTGATGGGTGACAGGCTTGAATTATTCTCAGCCACTGGTAAATAATGTTTCTCACCCCAGTCCACAATTTTAATGCCAAATGTCTCTCCAGAAAAGAACCACTCTCATGCCAATTTGACTTGTTTCTGCTCCAGGCCAGATTCCCACTTAATAGAGCAACCTCAGACCCTCAGACCTGCTTTAACCTAATTGGGGCTCATCAATGACATCCAGCTTGCTTCTAATGGCACAGTCAGCGTGGGGCTCACATCTAGGCATACCTGTCCCACTAAGAATATTGCTCTGAGTGAAATCAAAAGATGAATTAGTAGAAGGCATGAATTCATCTCAGCCACTGGTAATTACTCTTTTCTACACGCCAAAGAATGAATGTGCCCAAGACATAACCATTGGTGGAAATAAATTGAAGCATCACTTTGTTGTTTGTTGCAGCATCAATGTATATGGCTCCTAGAAAATACCCACATATGTTCTGAGCTGCTTTCACTGACTGGGAGACATTCCTTTAAAGTGAATGTATTTCCCCTCCTGCAATGCAAATCAGAAAAGTGTTTACTTGCCTCAAAGCATCTTCAACTTTGTTTCATTATCTGTTTCTTTTTGTCTGCCTTTTAAATGCTCATTTAAGAATGTCCTCCTACTACAGTCTGTCATTTAAGTATTTCACAAACAAAAACATGTCAAAACCTGAGAAAAAATGAAAATAGACAGTGATCATCAGTTTCAGATTGAAGGGAAGCTGTGAGAACTGGGATACGCAATTCACTTATTGAAAAGTCCTTGAAACGATTGTTGGTGCTGAATTTCTTAAGAGGCTGTAAATAACTATTAAGATGCATCCATACTCCAACCTTGATAAATGCTCTTACTCAAATACTATGTGACATATTTGAATATATATAACTAATTTACATGTTCTGTAAAATTAGAATTTACTTTAGTGTAAGGTTTTGCATGTTTGTCAATCTATGGGTTGAATTATTTCTTTCCTATTTGCAGTTAACTAAAGTGCACTGAGTGTTACTTTACTTAGCATATCTGTTCTTAAAACACTCCGGAGGTCCTCCACAGATATCATGATTTACACCATACTATTGCTATGGGTTAGGGGTATCAGTGGGTTAATAATTTTGGGCCGTCAATAGTTTGGTTTCCGTTAGGCCAGGGCGGTAAATTCCGGTCTGCTCGTGGAACTTGCGGAATTTGGGTAATTTCGCGTTCCGCGGAGAACGCGGAATTGCCCAAAATTCTGCGTTCCGCAGCTTTGCGGAATTTTTTGCTTGTTCGCATTCTCAAAATGCGTGTTCGTGAGAAATTTCCCCCCGAGCACGCAAACAGCATTCGCGAACAGGAAAAAAGCATCACAAACAAGCAATTCCACGTGTTCTCAGAATTTCTGCATGCTCGCGGAGAGTTTTTACCGTTTCGCGGAGCTTTGCGTCGAGCGACTACGCAAATTCCGCCCACCCCTGGATTCCGTAGAATTGTGAGTAGCTGGTTTGTTAATTGGCTCAATGTCCAAATAGTTTCTTTATCAATATCTCCCAACAGGACAGTGTGTGCTGTAGTTCGTAACTGAAACTGATTCCGTCATATGCCAGGGTTAGAATCTCTGACCAAAACTTTGGAGTGCTTTGGCAAAACCCACCATATGGGTCCATATAACATGCTAATATCTGTATACGTTCTCCAGCAAAGTCCAGAAGTCAGAAAGATATTTTGTAAATTGTTGGATATGTGACACAATCAGAAATATATTTTCTTCACCTTTTCACATGTTTATGTATGGGTGGAATAAGTAACCACAATGTCCCAGCTAAGTTTTAGCCGTCAAATGATATTTTGAAGTATGGCTGTTCTTCCCCTTCACAATCTCCTATACACTATTTTCTCTAACTAACTCTCCATATCTAGGGTTCTCTTTAGGATGGAGACTACATACTCTGGTCAATTTTCAAGAAAAGGTTTACTGAATTCTGTTTAGTTGTGTCAGTTTTTGATCAGTTTTGTGTTTGTATGACACCCTTTGTGGGAACAAGGAATGTCCATATCAATCACTGTTGGTTATCTAGAAAGTCAGTTTATCCTGTTTAAAGTTTAGTTGTTCAATATCCACATACATTTGTTGAAGTTTGCTAAACCTTTCAGTTCATGTTGTTCAATAAATTGAGTGTGGGGACCTTTGAAAATTCAATGATTGTTATTAAGTTGACAAGGCAGAGAGGGAGGCCCAAAGTCCCTTCATGTACTTATTTTTGTTAGATAGATTTGATTTTATTTAAGTACTTGCCATTTTTTCTATATGCTCTACATAACTTAGATATCCACATCAGATATTGCAAGGGGTTTAAAGGCCTTTCTTAGTCTAATTCCAGTCTCAATTTGTATTGCGAATCTGTGTGCCATTCCAAGAGTGTTTTAAGCTGTGCTGCACGTTTACATCTCTATATATTAGGACTCACTTCTCCTTAGAGCAGTAGTTCATCCAGCTATGTGGCTGGCCTAGTTCCCCATATGAAGGAAAACACTACATTTTTTGTCTGGTTAACTTTCCCTCTCCACTGTGCCTATTCCTAAAAGTTGCTTATTCCCTTCTAGTCCTCGGGATTGCCAACTCCAACATTAGCACTTTTTAAGGTTGTATGTTTGGATCAGATTTCAAAATGTTTTATGTACCTCATTCAAATATCCATTCTGCATAACTGAGACTATGAATCTATATCTATCCACTCATATTCTAGGTACTGCTGTCTACATCAATTGAACTACCCATACTACCATCTACATCTCGTCAACTTTATCCAGTCAATAATAGCAATTACAATGTATTTCACTCTATCACTCAATCAGGTATAATCACATTACTTCTCCTTGAGGTTTTAAAATGTTAGTTTGATTTAAAATATACAAACCCGATAAATGTTTTTTAGGGGATTGCTCTTTTATGCATTAGACTCTTAGATCAATATTGTATTTAAATATTCAAGAAGCTGTTTAACAATGAGACATTTGTAATCAAGACAAATATTGTGATCGTTTTGTCAGTTATTAAATATGAACTTTCCCTCCATAAATCAAATTTAAAAGATGTTGTTTAGACTCTATATTTGTTTCATCTGATCCTCTTCAGTCTGCGTCTTCCTCTTTTGTAAATATGTTAACAAACAACTCAAAAGAAATGTCATTTATTCTTGTTACATAGCCCAACTTGTTCAATTTGGATAAATTCTGTTTTGGGGTCTCTGGCTAAGTTCATGACTACCATCCTGATATAAAGTCCATAATCATGAAACATGATTTTGTTTTCCATTGTACAAACATGTTTTTACTATTTGACAAAATTGCTATAATTGTCCAGTAATACAATTGCAAGTTTATTTTCGGAGCAGAATGTGAATTTACAGCAAAGCTGCATATTTGACAGCAATCCAAATGAGCAGGAGTGCAGAGCGAGGTTCTCGTAAATAATTGATGGGAAGAATAACACTTTATTCCCTCGTTCTTTAATTCTTGATTCAACAAGATGTAACTACGGCTGTCATCTCTTCGTACTGCACAATAGGGGTCCTTTATACCAAAATGCTTGCACCTCATATAGTGCAGAGATATTTTGTTCTAATTGGCTCGACGTACTCCCATGAAAGCAGGAAGAAACTTCGGAAACTAAAATTAAAGAAACAATACACAGTCAGTACTAAAGTAGAATACACATTGATAGTGACGATCGAAAATGTGTGACAAATTTTGCTCACATAAGACAGATGTTTTATCCAATTTCTCAAACTCAACAGTGTACATTTGGTGTTTTCTTTGATCACTTAAAATGGGTATATTGTTCAAATAAAATCATAGTCTGAATAGTAAGACAGACCCTCAAGCTCCATTAATAGAATCAAGTTAATTCCACATTAACACCTAGAAATATTGTTTGCATTTTATTGCTAATTACCCATTCAATTAATAAGTTAATTGTCCAAATGAATTTTATTTTGGGACACCTGAAACATTTAAATGCTCATGCAGTTTTTCTGGATTCATAACAAAGTGTTGTTGTCATCTCTATGCTCTGCTGTCTCCAACACTGTCCAAAAACTGCATGGGCAGCGACCAAATAATACTTCTCATAGTATGTGAAAATGCTTCCTTTATTCCTGTAGCAAGTTGAGCTCACATTTCACATGCTTCTGCCAAGGACATCTTAAGGATTTTGGGGGCCCTGGGCCAAATGTATTTTGGGGGCCCTGTTCGGAGCAGCCTTGAACTTATCATCCAGTTTCAGCCCTGCCATGCCCTCTTGGGCAGGTCACTGACAGTGCACAAGCACATTGGTCCAAATTCTAAATGCGTTGACATCTAATATTTAGGGATAGTGGCCTGTGTTTTCAAAATTGTAACACAGCTTCAGCTCACTAATATTATGGCAAATAATCTCTGTGGGGCTGTTTTGGTCTAATAAGAAACTATTTTTATGGATGTTGCATGCAACATAAACACAACATTTCTGTGCAAAATGTCTGTGATAGACTCTCATACATCACCCATATTAAAAATAAATTAAAGGAAAACGTTATTTGAAACAATCTGTTTAAAAATTATTAAAGGTCAGCAGAGCACGACTCTGCAGAACAGAGCTGGCTCTATCGGGGAGGGGGGGCTCGAAAAGGTGGGGCGCTGGGCCAAGGCTCACTGTGCTCATGCCTTAAAACGTCTCTGGCTTCTGCACAAGCTGCACAAATGCAAATGTTGTACTTCTTGAACTAACATTAAACACTAAACCCCTATCTACATCTAAACTAATCAACCCACCAATTTTTCCCTAACAGCCCCTCCTCTTTCCCTCAGTGCCTCAAACTTAGTTCTTCCCAATCTTCAATTCCTAGTGATCTAACGGACCCTTCTATGCCTACAGCCCCATTTGTTTCTGTTAGACCTATCAACCTTAGGGTGGCCTTCCCCCAAACATTTTATCAGCTCATCTCCAATTTTGCTGAATTCGTTTTGTTGGCCTTAGGACTCTGAGCGCTTTACCACTGCCAACCAGTGCTAAAGTGCATGTGCTCTCTCCCCTAAACATAGTTTGCTTGACTCATCCACAATTGGTATAATTAATTTACCTCTAAGTCCCTGGCAGAGTGCACTACATGTGCTCAGGACCTGTAAATTAAATGCTACTAGTGGGCCTGCAGCGCAGAGTGTGCCACCCGCGCAAGTCGCCCTTTAAACATGCCTCAGGCCTGCCACCACAGAGCCTGTGTATGCAGTTTACACTGTCATGCCGACTTGGCATTTCAAACTCCTTTTCAAGCCTTAAACTCCCCTTTTATTATTAGTCATCCCTAAGGTAGGCCCTAGGTAGCCCATAGGGCAGGGTGTTGTGGAATCAAAAGGTAGGACATGTCCTTTTAAGTCTTGCTTGTCCTGGTAGTGAAAAACACCCAAATAAATTGTTCACTACTTTGAGGCCTACTCTTTTAGGTTAACATAGGGAATTCCTTATTACAATTTTAAGCTGTAATTCCCGATTGAGAAGGAGTAGATCTATGCTGTTTCATATCATTGGAATGTAATGATAAATCCTCTTTACTAAAATTTGATCATTACCCTTTTAAAAATGCCACTTTTAGAAAGATACAAAAAAAAAAATTGATGGACAGAATGCAGAACAATGTCATACATTCACCCCAGTACAGAGATCTGGGCCTAAATCCATTGTTTGTTTGCCCCCATGCCATTCCAGTTTGAACCCAGCCTTATGCAAATCAGTCGACCCTACACCCAATAGGAACAGTCTAGCCCGAACTACCAGGCGGGGTCCTCCCTGGACTGGAAACAAGCATCCTAGGACCAGTTTCGGGGTTTCACCCCTCATTAGCCAGGATAGCTTGACTCCAGTGGCATGGAGAGCACGGGACCCACATCTTGGCATACCTGTCTCACTCGGGGTGACAAATGCAAAAAGAACAATTGAAGGACTGTGCCAATGAGGCACAGGGTCAAGACTGATTTGCATGTGACTGGCTTCAAACTGGGGTGGTATGGTGAGCAAAAGAACGATGGATTTAACCCAGATCTCTTGACTGGGGTGAATGTGTGATTTGCTCTGCAGTCCGTCCATCATCTGTGTGTCTTTTGCTTTTAAAAAGCTTCCATTTTCTGCTCTTAGACCTGTGTACCAGCAACCTGTCTCCAATACAAATCTGGGGTGAGTGACAGCTGAACTGTGAGCATTCCCTCTAGACAGACACACACAAAGGAGCTTACCTGTAACTGAGTGGCCATCCACATTCTGATGGGTCCTCCTGGGCAGGATGGAGAGAGGAGCTGACACTTACATTACACCTTAATAGGCTGTGTCCTGTCCCCACAAAAAAGGGCTGCATACCCCGCTGGACTTAGTCTGGAGCCAGAGTTGGGAGGGAAGGCCTCTGTACATTTCAAAGCACTTCTTTGAAGCCACCCCCACTTCAAAGGCACCACTGGCTATAAGAACTGGACGTCTGACCCTTCCACGTCAGTACACTACTGGCCCATTGAAGAACTCTGCCAGGAGGCAGGACTGCTGTGCTGCTACAAGGACTGCCACTATGCTGGACAGCTGCTCTGGAAGAACTGATGTTCTGCTGTACTGCCCTGCTGCCTGCTACCCTCTGCCCTCCTGAGGAAGGACTAGACCCATCTCACTTGAACCCAGAGTGACTCTAAATGCATGTTGGTTTGCCCCCTCTTCTAAGTCTCAGGTACCTCAAAGTGTTCTCATTAACCTGGAATAGTACTTGGACTTTGCTTGCTGCAAGTTTTGCCCTGCCAAGTGGTGCAAATTCAGTCATGGGCCCTTGGAAGGTGGTATAATGTGCTGCTACTGCCATCACCCATGCATTGACGACATTGGGCTGATTGAAACCAGCACATCTCCCTCATCACCGACACATCACCGCTGCTGCATGGACCCCGGATATCACATCGCCACCTGCACGGTGCATCGTCTCCAGTTTGTGACTCATCTCCGGCTTTGCGTGGCGCGGCCATCACCCAGCAGTTTGGCAACGATCAATCGCCTCCTTGCATCCCACATCTCGACTCTGTCAACGTCGCATCTAAGGTACTTTGCAGCAGATCGAGGCTGGAACTTGTATCTGACCGGTGCTCCATTGCAGTTGGTCCGAAGGTTTGGATTTACCCCAGTCTAACGCGACCAGATAGCTCCGGTTGGCGCAGAAAGTTTTTAAACACTACAATTTAATCTAATGTTTAAAAATGTATAACTCTGGTTATACTTATTGGATTTTTGTTGTTTTGGTCTTGTTTTGCTCATAAAAATATTAGCTATTTTGCTAAATTTATTTGGAGTCATTTTGTGGTGTTTTCTCTGTTTTACTGTTTGAAGCGTTGCACAGATACTGTACACATTGCCTTTTAAGTTAAGCCTGCCTGCTCTGTGCCAGGCTACCAGAGGGTGAGCACAGGTCAATTTATGGTGTGTATCTGACTTACCGTGACTAGGACTGTGAGTCCTGCTTGGACAGGGTAATTACCTCTGCCAACTAGAACAGTTTCCTTTCACCACCTGCCCTCATTTCTCAAAGTCATGACTTGCCTGCCCATTTGAGGCTGAGGACTGCCAGCTAATATTTCCTAATCATAAAGTCCCTGCCTCTCCAGGCCTTAATCACTCCATGTTATGCCCCTTTTAACTTGTTCCAAGCTCTTTTCCCACCTGCTTCAGGGACAGCTGTAACACAAAACATCATCACATGTTCTCATGCTTAACCTGATCCAAGTCCTGAAAGTACATTTGTTGTTCTCATGAATCAGTGGGGGTGGTGGGCACCAATTGTAGAAAACACCTGCGCTATGGTATAAAAGATTATCCGTTGTTCTGACTCACCTTTGTAAATCTTTCTGAAACAGTGGCACCTTGTCGACTGGTTAATATATGTAATGCCAAGCCCATTTGGTCAGGCTGGATCAGAACATTCACTGGATCAGAATGAAGCATTTCTTGGTGTGAGCAAGTGACTAGTAGAGTTGAGGTTGAAGGGGGGATGCTAGGCATGGTCAGAGTATATCAAGTCGCTAGTTCATTTCTCGGTATTCACAGACAGAGGCTCGTAAAGGTGACAAGATGTTTTACACAAGGGAGTGGTGTGAGATATTGTGGGAATGAGTTAACTCACACAGAAGGGTTCAATAAGAAAGGGGCTTATTATTAGTCCTTCGTGTGCTGCACTCTATTCTGCCAGGGCAAAGGAGGGATGTACTCTGCTACCCTAGATTGTCTTTTTGAGAGATCTTTGCTACCCAGACAGAGATCTCCATGCCTTCAGCGGAGCCACACCCACTGTGACTCCTCTGAAGGCACTGAAGCGTTGCAGCATGGTCAGTGCTTGGGCACAACAAACAAAATGTTTCCCAAAAGCAAACTTTCCTGACACACTGGGCGTTCTCTCCCAGTGTGTGAGGGTCATTTATTTACTTTCCTGTTGGGATCATCAGGCTTTCCTTTTGTACAGTGTGATCAAAGGTTTCCCCCGGCAACGCCAGTGGAGGCTGTGCTTGCAGACACATGATGGTTTGATGGCTCTAAACAGAGAAGAAGACAATCTGGGAGTTTGGTGGGTAGGATGCTTGGCCACGTTTGTGGTGGAGTACAGGGTCTGCAAACTCTAAATAAGGCCCAAAGTGTTGTAGAAGTTTAAAGGATGTGGGATTTTGAAGGTCTTAACTTTCACATGTTAAAGATGACCATGGGTTGATGTCATTAATGGAGTGGGTTAAACAGAGGCTCTAGGGTAGGAATTACTGACGAGAAGCAATTAGAAAATGTAGTTATCTATAAACATTAAAGCAAGTTACTGTAATGAGGCCAGTGGCAAACGATGCATGTTATGTAAACAAAGAAGAAAAGATAAATAACTGAAAAACGCCACAAGAATAGTGTATGTATTACATGATTCTCTTCTGGCGCTTCCTATGTGGAGTGAGCCTCTATTCTGTAACTCCGAACACGGGGTGCGTTTCACTGCTAATACTAAAAAAACACATAACAGTTTCCTGTGTAAGTAAAAAAAAAATCCAGTCGGAGATTCGTTCAGAAAAGCAATCCTTTCTTGGTACAATAAAAATATAGCACACGTTATAATTTTCATTATCAGTTGAAAATCGGTAGGAACAGAATGCTGAGATGGTTCGTACGCATGCTCTGCAAATACTCTTTATCACATAGATATTTAAATTCAAATATTATTGCTCAGTAGAATATATGTCTGCAACAGAGGGTGATTTTCAGACCTTATCATAAACTAATTTGTGATTTAAGAAAAATTCTGCAACAGCTGCACCTTTTGGCAAAGTTATTATAATAAGAAAAACACAATGGAGCCAGATACCAGAGTAATGCATTTTCTCTCGCACAATGAAAGAAAAGTGAATATACACAATATGCATCAATTCTAAGGCAAATCTGAGCGCAGGGCATGAAAGCAGCTCCTGATGATGGCTATCTTGCATCCAATATAGTTTCCTGGGCTTAACAACAAACAAGCTGTACTTTTAGGAAATAAACATTTTCAATTGCTGTGTGACTTAAGAAGCAAGCAGAACATCGTCTCCAAACACGACTGATTGTACAATTTGTAACATCATTGACACAGTAGCCCTAAGCAAAATACTGGAACACGCAGTCCCAAGATCACAGCCAAATGCACAGAAGCTTATGATTACTAGCTTTATATTATACATTATTTAGATTTTCCCCAGAATACCACCCAATGGAAAAACTACAGTACCGACCACATCTTTATAACTCAGTATCTGTGGGGAAAATGTAAAACAATCAAATATTGAATAAAAGCAACACAGTATGCTTGTTCCATACACCATCTACGTATGTGTCCTGGAATAGCTGAACCAAAAACATTGGAAGAGTACATTTTTATGTACCCTGGTATCGAAATGTCAGCACATACCACTAGTTAGCATAGATGTGCTTTCTGGGAGCTCTCTAAGGAGTCATTAGTGAGATACATATCGGTGCAATATGCAGATCCTGATAGGGGTGCACTATAGGAGCTCCGTGAAATGTTCACAACTGTGAAACTAGAGTGTCCCGCTTATCAGGGTGCGGGTGCATTGCGGAACCTCTGTGAATTTTTAATTATTTAGTACAAATAAATACCGCAGCGCGAATAGAGCTTCATTAGTAATCATTGGATGGTTCAGTACTTGGAGAACTCTGCCCGAGGCACTTCCGGATAGACGTATTGCGGGAGCCCCATTGAGGTCTCAATGTAGCCTCATGCAAGAGGGCGGCGTGGAGATTGTGCTAACCCTCAAGACAATGGTGCACAAAAGATAGCTACCAATGTCTAAATACTTGCATAAAACTACATAGAAGATGGCAAAAATATGGGCAATTATTAGAGATTCATGTGTGTCTTACAGGGTAGATTTCTGTGTTATGCCTCAGTGCATGCAGCAGGTGGAAAAGAGATGTGTTGTATGAGCTCTCTTGGTATCGCTATAGTAGGATGGCTTGGCATTGTGCAGTTCAAAATAGAGGCATATTATGGGGAATCCTTGAATGTCTAAAAAATGAAATATATCTGCATGGTGCAAGACAAAACAGAAAGGCATTGTGATTTATCATTTACATTAATGCTATCAGGAATGTTTACTTCCCAGTAAACGGTCCCCCAAATTCATCCCTTTTTACCCACCATAATTTTTCTGGGATATACCATATTGCTTGGTAGGCAGTTTTCCTTCATTATCCCACACTTCTTTCTCAATTTAGCCTTTATCTACCCATCTATTTATTTCCCATTCAATTGCCTCCTCTACTCACATCTGTTCAGCATCACTGTTTTCAGTCCTCTTCTTTTTCTTCTCTCCTTATGTTACTTTCACAAACCCTGCATCTCCCCCTTTCTTAACCCATTTTTCATCTCCCTTGCTCAAATCCTACCCTTCAAAACCATTCGAATTTCTCTCTTCCTTTCCAGGCCAGGTCACCTTAAGATACTTCGCTTAAACACACTCATTCTTACCGCATGCCTCACCCTTTCTGTTCACACAATGACCTTCCCTTCTCCATCTCTCTCATTTCCATTCACCACCTCTACTATTTACAAACAGTCTTTCCTTTCTCATCCCTGTTTGATGCCACTCCTCACTTCTCCCATCATGATCTTCTTCTACTAATCACTCCCTTCTTTACCCTTCTATCTATCTATCTATCTATCTATCTATCTATCTATCTATCTATCTATCTATCTATCTATCTATCTATCTATCTATCTATCTATCAATTTATCTATCTATTAGAAATGGGGGCCTCTAGTTGGCAGTAGTTTACACCACGTCAAAGTAGGGACCCTTCCTTCAAGTCAGGGTAAGATGGTTATACACATAAGATAACCCCTGCTTACCCCCTTGTTGGCTTGGCACAATGAGTTGGGCCTATCTGAGAGGCAATGTGTAAAGCATTTGTACATACAAAACACAGTAACACAGTGACAACTCTACAAATGGACACCACACCCGTTTAGAAAAATAACTATTTTTTATCTAAATCAATCAAAACCAAAATGACAAAAATCCAACATACAGAAGTAGAGATATTACTTTTGAAAGGTTTAAGCAAGTTAGTCCGTGAACTCCATGGATGCATTGATTTTAGCACATAGTACCTTTGTTTCGTCAAA
Organism: Triturus cristatus; assembly: GCF_964204655.1. Taxonomy (NCBI): domain Eukaryota; kingdom Metazoa; phylum Chordata; class Amphibia; order Caudata; family Salamandridae; genus Triturus; species Triturus cristatus. The sequence goes on from NC_140590.1 coordinate 923,788,675, forward strand.
ATCCAAAATGTAAAAAAGCCCCAGAGGAAGAAAGTGTTGAAAACACACGCAATGAGTCAGTTCTTCAGTCCCAGAGGGAATGGAGGTGGCAGTTCTGCTGCACCAAGGAGAAGTGTTGCGTCGATTCCTTACTGCGAGGAGAAGCGATGCGTCTAATTCCAAACATGGTTCCTTACTGCGGGGTGAAGTGCTTGAAACTTGGCACACAGATGGGATACATGGGAAAATCCAGGCACGCCGGGCCGAAGCTGCGGCACAAACAGAAGCTGCATCGATTTGTGGGCAGCACAGCAGGTGATCATCGATTCCTTCAGCCACACAGCAGGGCCTACATCGGAGGCTCTCAGATCTCAAAGCAACAGTGGTCTGG